>NC_041393.1:202785460-202786058 GCF_002162155.2 Triticum dicoccoides
GCAGCGGCTCCATAGAAGAGGGTAGGGGCGCCCCTGCGACGCGATTCCACTCGCAGGTTTGGCCGGAATAGCCGATGGCGGACGGGCGGAACCAATGGCTGGCGATGGCGGAAGGAGGTGGGGAAAGGCCGCGGGCTTGTAACATCCCAAATTTTCAATTTGGAATGTTATACATTAGATCATCATTGCATATCATATTTTATTGCATTTTGGCTCGATCCTAGAAATTCTACGCAACTCAAGGACCCGCGGAGAGAGTTGGAGATTTCGTTATTTTCATATTTGAGTTTTCTCAAATTTTAAAAATAGGATCATTTGATTTTATTAATTTTATCTTCAAATATTTCTATTATAAAAATATGAGAGAGGGAATAAAACGACTTTCCCAAAATAAAGAAATATTGAAGGTTTAATAATAAAATCAAATAAGATTCTATTTCGGAGTTTTTCGCTATTTTATTTGAATTTAGGAAAAATGCACGTTTTTCAAAATTGCATTTAGGCCCCACATAAATGTTCATCTTGTCCGTCTCGATTTTAGAGGACGGGGAAAATTTATTTCGGGATTTTTGGAGTCCATTTAGTATTTCTTTTAATT
>NC_041393.1:202786473-202805466 GCF_002162155.2 Triticum dicoccoides
GCCGCCCACCGCCGGACCCCGCCGCCGACCACCGGCGCCCCGCCGGACCCTCGCCGGAGTACCCCGCCACCACCGATACGTGACCCGAGGTAGCCGCCGGTTTTTGGAAAAAAAATGTTGTTCGTTTTCTTGAAAAAAACCGAGATGTTTTTTAGATCGGTTTTATTTTTTTCCCGGTTTAGTTAATTAGTGGACGTTCGTTCGTACATTCATTTTAACGAACGATTTTGTCGTTTAGCCGCAGACAGCTCGTTAGCCTGTTTGTCCGTTTTTCTTTTTATCGGATTTTCCGCGATTATTCTAGATCGCGATTTCTGATCTGATTTTCGTTTTAGTATAACTTTTCGCTCGTTTATCGAAATCAGGCGATTCAAGCACCTAGAGTTTCGTCTCGAAACCCTCTTTCCGTTTAACCAACTCAAACAAGTTTTTGCTACTGTAAAATTTGACTTAGGTTCAGATTAGTAAACGAAACTTGTTTCTTTCGCCGTTTGACTTTCGTTGCTTCGTTTGGTTTGATTCTTTTTGCAAACCGGAGTTCTTAAGTTGAACTTTCTGGTTAGATCTCCTATTGGAGTTTTACCTGTGCATTAGATGAGTGCTTATTGTATGCTTGTTTATTTGCGATAGAGTACCCGAAGTGCGCCACTTGCTACTTCGAATCCCTAGGTTTCACGGATCATCAGCAAGGCAAGTAACACTTTGATCATACCTCTTTACTACCCAGTTTTATTGCATTAGATCAATCCTGAAATAATTGCATGATTAGGATCTGATTTAATATGTGGGTTTTGGGAAGTAGATGAGGTAGAACCTATTACCTATTTTATTATCAAACCTTTGGGAGTTACTTCTACGTTGCTTATATTGCTATGCTATGCTAGTAGACGTGGATTGGGTGAGTGTATCCATGACAGATGCGAGATTGTTAATTAATGGTTTACTTAAGGTGGAAAATTAAATTCACATCTGGCTGGATTGAGGCACCTGGGGAACCCAGTGTTGCCTGTATTTTTGGAAATCCCGGGGTACCATGTGATTCTCCTATGGACCGCCACCCAGGCTCAAAGGGATCATGAGATTATTCATGCTAGAAACTTCCGTGTGCAGCCGCAAGCTACTATGGGCTCTAGCATAGTTGATTAAGTTGCGTGAGCTCTTGAAGAGGTAGACTAGCAGATGTAGGGGTTGTAGGTTGGTACTGTCTACCCGGAGTAGAGAGTTAATGCTTCTGAAAGACTGTGTCTCGGTCATCCATTTCTCAAACACCTTGTAGTGCGAGAAATCAAGCGAAGGAGATCGATCCTTGCGGGGAAAAGTGCGCAAACCTCTGCAGAGTGTATAAACTAATCATGGTTAGCCGTGTCCCCGGTTATGGACGTTTTGAGTATCTAGTACTTGGATTATCATGCGAATCTCATCATGTTACTAAATTTTAATTTTGTTGGGTTAACGATGATGTTTAATTGGGATTGAGTTGGGGTACCCTTCTCAATGTTTAACAACCACCATGATAGTTAAATAAAATTTATTCCTTTGCAGCAGGGAAAAATTGGCTTTATGCAAAACTGTAACCATAGAGCTTTCCACCAGCCATATATGCATGTAGTATAACATTATTCCGTTCATTACTCTCTATGTGTTACATTGCCAGCATATTCCATGTGCTGACCCATTTTAGGGCTGCAACGTTCATGTTGCAGACTTTTCAGACGACGAGTAAGGTGCCTTAGGTTGCGATCTTATACTCAGTGATGCCGTTGGAGTTGATGGACTCGCTTATCTTCCAAGCCTTCCGATGTTATCATCATTAGATGGCCTTAAGCCATATTTATTGTAATAAGTTCTCTTTTGAGACATTCGATGTAATAAGTGTGTGATTGCTACTCTGTTATAAATCCTTCGAGTACTGTGCGTGTCAGCATTACCGATCCAGGGATGACACTGATGCACAGAGATCATACTGTTTGAGGTTTGGTCGCTACTGGGCTGAAATGTCCCTCCCACCAACCACTTCCCTGGGATACGGGGCACCGTAGGGGCGAGGCAGAAACCTGCATATTCGCGGGTTGGGGATGAGATTTTTCCACGCCCCTAAAAATATTTACGGGTTGGATGCGTTTGTGGGGTCTGGTCGGGCATCATTTTTCGCACCGACCTGTATGTTGGCGGTTATTTTGCGGGTCGCGGCTATATACGGGGTCTGCTAGAGATGCTCTAACGGTAAACACTTGTTTGTTTTGCAATGAATCTGAAACCGCCAGTCATTCTTTTTCTTCTTCGAATTAACATGTTAACAAAATAGTTGTACAAAACCAAAAAAACAGAATGGGTGGAGAGCAATATTGCGTATATGTTTTTCTGTTTCCCCAGAAATCATATTTTCTTGTGGTTATTATATTACTGTAACAAGCAGTTTACTAGGGATAATTTGAGCATCAGCCAACCCGTTAGAGGTAAGAAAAATGTGTGATAACTCCCGGGTGCCCCTATACCTCGTGAACAATAAATTTGAAAAAACGAAAACAAAATAAAGAAATCTGAAACTTTGGGACATCAAACATGATCAATTTTTTAATTTGTTTTTTTAATTTTCTGTTCATGAGGGTGCAGGGGCACCCGGGTGTTGAAAGGCTTGTCTCTAATGGTAGACACTTGTATCGCTGTATTGTCATGATTGAAGATGAATAGACCAGAAATTTCGCGCAAAATAAACACTTTTTTGTATTGTGATGAATATGAAACGGCCATGCATACTTTTTGAGGGGCCATTTTTGGGGAACACGCACGAGGCATGTGTGCTTATGCATTAAAAGAAAGAAAAAAGTCATTTACAAGAGTGTGACAAAGCACCACAATTAGTTGCTATTAACGGACCCCCCCCACTCTACACACAACAAGATTACTTCCTCTAGACTAATGTTTCTCGCTTTCTTTCACTCGCAACATTGTGAATATGTGATTCTATCCGCTCAACAAGGAGCTCAGAGAGGAGGGAGCTGTGCTTGAACACCCTCTGTTAGAGCCAAATGTTTCTGAGCATGCAGATGACACCGAGTTGACCCCTCTTCTTAGGTTATATTGCTCGTTTTCCTCAGGAGGGGTAAGCTTCATTAATACAAAAATACAAAAATAGTGAAATAGTTGAGCTTAACACTTTGTTTTGAGAAATGTCAATTACTCTGAAACCAAAGAAGACTATCAGGGATCATTGTGCTCCAGTATTGATTTTCAGATCTCCTATAGTATATCAGATACCTCATTTTATTGATTTGATACTAGAACAGAAAAGAGTATCCCGCACCTATTTCCCTAGAGGTGACTATGGGTTATCGAACCCACGAGAGTAAGATTACCTTGAAGCGATTGTATCTAGAAAGCATTCGTTAAAGTGTCAAATCCAGCTTTTGACCGGATCAACAAGCAAATAGTGATTCAAACACTTCTAATAAAAAGAGGTAAGTATATGAGGTCTTATGCTTACAACCTTGTATTTGCATTGGGATCAAATAAGATATTAATTTGTGCATTGGAAGTCACCCATCGAGATGTGCTTGTTACAGTTCGAGGTGGGGGATGTGTCGAAATAACATCTTGATTGGCATGAGTCCTGCGTTAAGAACCAGTTGTCCTACCGCAGGCCCTATCCATCACGCGGGGTTGCCTCGATAATTAAGATAATGAAATCAGACAAGAGCTTTGGGTGTTTAATGGCTCCACCTCATTTCTCCCCAAGGATATGATCCATGTTGCCCTACTAAACCTTACTGCCACTGGTGTGCGGTATAACACTTCACGGTATCCTTACTCCTAGCCTCACCGGTGCTCGATCTTCATGATCCTGGGTACCTGCAGGGATGAAGATCACAGACAAGAAAAGAGACATCTTCATGGAACAATTTTATATCACACATACGAGATATGTACAAGTCTTCCATTGATCCCCTGAACAGTACCTAGGGTTGCAAGGCCTATGCCTCAACCCATACCTTACCGAATTACTCACACATGGAGATCAGATCGCGGGAAGAAAAACCATTGAAGACCACATCTTGAGATTGATTCATTGTAATATGTCGTACAATGGATGCCTTGTGTGATGCACGATTACATGTATGAATGGGATGGTTGAGCACTATGATGGTGGTGGAGATGGCTATGGAGATGGTGGCGGCTAGGGTTTGCGGAAGAGGATGATGATGAAGAGGTTCTGCTTCTGTGCTCGTCTCCCTATTGACATTTCAATGGGGTCCATTTAACAAAAGTTGTTTAGGTGGACAATCTGCCTAGGAATTCATGCCATATGATGCTCGTGCCCATATGGAACACCGTCTTTTGTGCTATCTTCGCGTAGACGTCTCCTGGTGATTCCTTCTTCCTCCATTCTACTTCCATTTCACATCCACACGTGACTTCTTCCCTTTTGAGCCCATTTCATGTGGAAACACAACAAAGAGAGGATTTGTGGAATCCTTTGCATTCATTAGTCATTAGTACCAATATCAAAGTGAATATATCTTTTTAATTCAAATATCTCAGTTTAAACAAAGGTGAAATGAGTGTAAAAATATCAGTCATCAATGTCCTACTAATTATGGTAAAGAGTACTCGATTGACTGTGATCTCATTGCAGAAGTTAGAATGCATGCCTTTGCAGGAACTGAAGAAGAAGACCCTCAAGCACATCTTATGTTCTTGGACACTTTATGTGGAACATTTATGGCACACCCTAGCTAGTTCATGCATTAGAGTGTTGCATCATGTCTATTCTTTCATCAGAAACTTGAAATGAGGATGACAGAACCCCCAGCCCCCTTTGAAATCAACTAGGGTTTACTAAAAATATTTTCAATGAACCTGAAATGCCCTTCTAAAATGTCCATCATTTTTGCCTTGCTTCAGAGCCTCTGCCAAAAGTGGTGCACAATTTTCCAGGTCATCCTAGGGTTTTTGAATTAAATCATAAGTATTTGAGTTTGGGCATTTAAATTATATAAATTATTTTAAATGGTCAAATGTTCCCAAACCAAAATGTTCCATGCTGGATATATCCCAGTTAATGAACATAAGCAGTTTGGTGAATTTTAGAGTTGTCTAGGTATTTTTAGAAAACTCCACAAACTTACAGAAAAATAGAAAAGATAAATAAAAGAGAGAGAGAGGAAACTTACCTGGCACCCACCTGGCAAGCCCACCTGCCGGCCCAGCCCAGCAGCCGCTCCAGCGAGCTGCTTGACTTCGCCAGGCAGACAGGCAGGTGCTCGACGGCGGCTCCAGCGCGCGCCACGCAGCTGCCCGCCGCCCTGCTTCACCCCCTCGCCTCTCTGCTGGCCTGGATGAGCTCCACGTCGAGCCCCGAACCCCGTGGACATCCCCATTCGCCCCCAGCTCCTCTCCCTCGCTCTCCCGCACCATGGCCGACGCCAGCGCAGCCGCACCGTCGCTGTAGTCGCGCTCTCCGTCGTCCCCGCGCTGCACCACCGTGTCCAGGAGCTCCGCCGCCCTCCTCTCCTTCGAGCTAGCCGAGCCCCGAGCGCTCGCGTGCCCCAAAGCCACCGCACCGACCTTGCCCAACTCTGCGATCGCCGGAGATCCCCTTCGCCGTTGCCGCCGCACCAGCTCGTCCCCGACCGCGCCGTCTACTTCTTCGAGACCGTCGTGAGCCCAGCTACCTCCTCCCCCTTTCCTCTCTCGCTCTCGTGCACCACAGCGAGCGCACGAAGCTTCACCGCACGCACCACCGCCGAGCTCGTCGCCGACGTGTCTCTGGCCAACCACCGGTCACACCACCGTGTCCAACGCACTCACCGCACCCGCAGGAACTCGTAGCATCACTCCACGGGCCTCGCCGTGCCCCCTAGCGTCGAGTTCGACCTCAGCCGAACTCCGGCGACCGCCAAAGTCGTCGCCGGCGCCATTTCCGGCCATCCCGAGCTCAACTAACTCCACCAAGAGCTGCGGCTTGCTCCCAGCTACACATAGATGCCCTCCGCGGCTCGTTTAGTCGCCGGAATGCACAAAACCACTCTCGCCGCCCCGTTCGGCCTCGCTGGCGGTTAAACGCCAGCGAGTTGACCCGGCTGACCCCCTCGTTTGACCACGGGTGGGCCCAGTTTGACCCCCTGGGTCAATGATAGGTGGGGCCCAGCCCTGTTAACTAATCAGGATTAGGTTTAATTAATAATTAGTTAAACTAATTACACTGACACACGGGACCCACTAGTCAGGGTTGACCTGGACTATTCCATTGACCGCTGACGTCATCCTGACGTAATGCTGACGCAGTAATTCATTTACTGGAATTATTATTACACAGGAAATTCCAGAAAATAACCCAAACTTCAAAAAATCATAGAAATTAATCTGTAACTCCAAATGCAAAGTTTTATATATGAAAAATGATCAGAAAAATCCAATCTATCCATCTGTACTGGTTTCATGCATGTTTAAGCAAGCTAACCTGATGTTTAGTGCAAAACAAGATAAAGCACTTTAAAGGGCCATTTATGAGTTTGGAACTTGAATCTTTAATTCAAAATGGTTCAAACCCATCTGGTCTTAGTTGCATTAGCATAATACACTCATTTTGCCATGACTCATGCATGCATCATATTGTTGCATATTGTTTGGTGATGTTGTGTATCGGTGCTCTTTGCGGCAGGATCTGCCCCCGAGGAGTACCACGATTACCCTAGCGAAGATCAATATCAGTGCATCGACCCATCAGGCAAGCAACCAACCATTTGATCATATCGATACAATCCCATGTTCTCGCTTTTTCTCTCTTTTACTGCATTAAGACAACGCGATTCAAACTACTGAGTGTTACGGTAGTTGAACCCATTTCCTCTGCATGACCTGTCATTGCCACAGTAACTAGATGAAACCCACTAGCATGTGTAGGAGTTGATTGAGCCATATGTATGTGTTGTTCCTACCTTGCTATGCCTGCTATACTTAGAGTCGTGTCAGGTCCGGTTCATCTGGGTGATGGGCTAGAGTGAAATGATCTTGTCGGTAATGAGAGGGATGTGTTGAACACGATTTGGTAAAGGTATCGATGAGAGGCCATATAGGAGTACATGGTGGGTTGTTTCATTGAAGCCGACCTTAAGCACCGAGATCTGTATGTGTGATTTAAGATTCAGCTACTACCATACATTGGGCCCTGAAATATGACCCCGCTCGACTTCTTATTCACCCTAGTCCTCTGTCCAGGAGTTGCAAGTAGTTTCTGGTGTTTATAGCTTACTAGAGGCCGTGGGCAGCGCTGACCCGCGGGGTGGGCTGTGATGCGGTAGGTATGTGGCCGGGTATGCCGGGCACCCGTTAGGTGTCTCGGAACCCTGTACACATCATTCGGGGCCGTATGTGGAAACCTCGGCCGGACTCCCTGCGGATGGAACCTGAATAGGCGATAAACCTGGACTAGAGACTTAGGTGTTTAGGTAGGTCGTGGTCTACACCCACGTCGGCTTTCGCTTGAAGTCTGCCGAGCACATGTCGTGTGCAGACACTAATTGGTGGAAACATGTATGAAGAAGTACACCCCTGCAGGATTAACATCATCTATTCGAATAGCCGCGTCCGCGGTAAAGGACTACTTGGTTGCCTATACAGTTCATAGACAAATAAATGGATACTACTAAAATCCTCAAGATAAGCGTGAGTGCCGAGGATGGCTCTTCCGTAGGATGACGGAGGTGGATCCTCGGTGGTGTATTGAAGTGGTGTGTAGTGGACTCGAGTGTGCAAAACCATTTCAATTGGTGTCTCGTAAGATAGCTTAGCCAAGAGTCAAAGCTGGCTTGCTGCAATAACCCCACCAACCCTTCTTGATAATATGCATGTATGTAGGATCTGATGTAAGTCTTGCTGGGTACCTTTGTACTCATGTTGCTATAATTTACATTTTACAGAAGACGCTGCAACCCCTTCTGATGGGTTCTTCGTAGATGTCAATATCGATGAGTAGGCTGGAGCCCAGGTGGTGATCCTAAGCTTATGGAGGACCATGTAGTATAGCCAGGCTTCCCAAGCCTCTTTTATTTTACTAGATGTCTGTACTCAGACATGTCTCTTCCGCTATAGGCTTGTATGGTTTGTATGACTTGAATGTTGGGTCGTGTGACCCGTACTTGTGTGTATACTATGTATGGCTCTCTGAGCCTTTAAATAAAGTACTTGTGTCGTAGAGTCATGTTGTGATGCCTTGTTGTATTTGCACATATCGAGCATATTGTGTGTATGATTGAAATGCTTGGTATGTGTGGGATCTGACTATCTAGTTGTTTGTCCTTAGTAGCCTTTCTTACCGGGAAATGTCTCCTAGTGCTTCCATTGAGCCTTGGTAGCTTGCTACTGCTCCGGACCACTTAGGCTGGCCGGCATGTGTCCTTGTTCGTTCCTGTGTCTGTCCCTTCGGGGAAATGTCACGCGATGGATACCGGAGTCCTGTTAGCCCGCTATAGCCCGGTTTACCGGAGTCCTGCTAGCCTAGTGCTACAGCCCGGATTCACTTGTTGATGACCGACACGTTCGATGCTGGGTCATGGATGCCTGTCCCTGTAAGTTTGTGCCACTCTGGGTTCACGACTAGCCATGTCAGCCTAGGTTCTTTGTCATATGGATGCTAGAGGCACTATCATATATGTGAGCCAAAAGGCGCAAACGGTCCCGGGCCAGGTAAGGTGGCACCCGTGGGAATACCGTGCGTGAGGCCACAAAGTGATATGATGTGTTACATGCTAGATTGGTGTGACCTAGGATCGGGGTCCTGACAATTTAAATTGAAGGATGTGTCACAATAATTCATATTATTAAGTCTCTTCAGGTTTTCTTTAAAGGATGATGCTGAGAAATGGTATAATCGATTTGCCTCAAGGAAGTATAACCATCCAGCTTATGTGTGCCGAAAAGTTTATGGCTAAGTTTCTTCCAAGCACAAAGATCATTAAATTGAGAAAAAACCTCACCTTATTTATCCAGGCAGACAGTAAAACATTATATAAAGCCTATGAGAGATATTCTAGAATTTTGAACTTATGCCCTAACCATGGTTATGTTGAGTATGTTATACTTCATATATTTTATCATGGAAATAATGAGGAGTCAAAATCCATTCTTGATTTTAGTGCAGGAGGACAATTTATGTCTTTAGCCTTAGAAGAAGGGAGAGAACATATAGAGACAATTGTATCTACAAATGAACAATGGAATATTGAGGAGCCAGCCAAGCCAACTGGAAAAATATATCACATTGAATACATTGAAGGATTTAAAAAGGTTACTCAAGAGAATGGTAAGCATGTTGAACAAGTTATTAATGAAAAAGTGGATATATTCAGTGTCTATCGTCAGGAGGATGAACTTCAGGAGACGATGAACAAGTTTATATTCCATCAAGACAACTTCAGCACAGACTTTTCGAAGATGTATCTATCGTAATGAAAAGGTAATAAACTACGTTTCACGAGAGGTAGATGGGTTAAGTCAAGTGGTAAAGAATCTTGATAAACACTCTCGCATGATAGAAACTAAATGCTCTCAAATATCTGAGAACCAATCTTTGATTCTTGCTAAATTAGATAAAGAAAATCTTGTTTCTACTAATGAAAATTTGACTCGTAGTGGTAAAAGAACGCAGGTTCCTAAAGGCCCTGAGTGGTATGAGAAGGATCAAGAACAAAAAAGAAGAGAGACTCAAAGTCAAACTCAGGAAAACAGAGAGGTTCTATTTGGTGAGCTAGAACCGGAAGAACAACTCCACCAGGATGCTCAGGAAAATGAAGCGAAAGCTAATAAAATTGACCCTGATGCCAAAACGACAATTTGTGACAATAACAAAGAAGAAGAAACTTCGGAAACAGAAAGAGCTAAAGAACCAAGGGTGGAAAGGAATACCCGACCACCTTACCCAGCAAAGAAGGAAGTAAACAAGCAACAAGGAATAAAGAAAGAGGTAAGGAAAAGGAGAAAAACAAAGGTAAGACGAAGAAAAACCTTCCTTACTGTCGGGGTACACAAACAGGGGTATATGTTTCCCCTGACTTGTGCACGGACAGTTGGCATCCAACCCGGCAACAACAGGTATCCAAGACAAGACCAAGCCAGAGAGATAGCTCTTTGAGGAATCAAAGGGCGAATCAAGAAGACCAAGACAAGCCAAAGGGACAAGATATCACTAAGGAAAAACCTCCCTTGCCGGGCAGGCGAGCCCGGTCAAGTCGAGGCTTCACCAATGGTGAGCCTCAAGATTCCCCCAGCAAGCTTGCCGGGGCCGCCAAGGGCGGATCTCCCCGCCAAGACTCCACTGATCCACCACACAGTGACGCAAGTCACTTGTCGGTGCGGTGTCGAGTCCCTAAATGATTAAGTGGCTGTCATTTGGCATGTGGCAGTCATTCAGAAAGAAGATCCACCCTGTGTGACACCCGTCCAGAGGCGTGTCATGCGGACAGACAAGAGGGTGGTTGGGCGGCGCGACAGGCTTGTTGGGCTTCATCCTCAGCGTGACACCTAGCAGTGCATTTAATGCATTTTGTCCTAACTGACAAAGTAAGGTATGATAACACTGTTGGCTATCTAATCAGTAGGTAATGACTGATTTGCCACTGTGGTAACCCCTCAGGCCTATTAAGGAGGGCCATGGCAACCTAAAAAAGGATTCGGACCCCTGTACACCCTTACGCGCATAGCTACTCTCCCCGAGGCAACCTTGCTAGGCTTGGGCGCTGCGCGTTTGTCACGGTCCTCCATCCAATCGAGCAAAGCAAGAGTAGGGTTTTACGCTTCACTGCAGCCCGAACCTGGGTAAAAGCTACCCGTCTCACTGCTGTCGTGCTGTTCCAGGGCCTCTTCTCTTTGTGTAACGCGCCCTTCCCCGTTGCCGAACCACAAGGGGCCGATAGACCCATAGGTGAACATGTCCTGCCACGACATCTTTGGTGCGCCAGGTAGGGGAAAGCGCGTGCAAGAACTCGAGGTCATGTGCGGCATTTCGAGATGCATCATCCTCAACATCGACGCTCCCTCCTTGAATGGCTTAGGAGGGGGGGGGGGGGGAAGACGACGTCACTCTCTTGTTTGTCCTACCCAATTTCCATCGCCCTTCTCCGCTGCAGCTGCGTCGGTGGCGGAAGCGAGAGGTGGTGTGTCAGGACCCCGACTCAATGCCACACCGATCTAGCATGTAACACCTCATATCACTTTGTGGCCTCACGCACGGTATTACCACGGGTGTCTCCTTACCAGGCCCTGGACCGTTTGCGCCTTTTGGCACACGTATATGCTAGTGTCGCTAGCATCCATATGTCAAGGAGCCCGGGCTGACATGGCTAGTCGTGAACCCAAAGTGGCACTAACTTACAGGACAGGCATACATGGCCTAGCAACAAACGTGCCGGTCATCAACGAGTGAATCCGGGCTATAGCAGCTGGGCTAGCAAGACTCCGGTAAACCGGGCTGTAGCAGGCTAACAGGACTCCGGTAGACACCGCGTGACATTTCCCCGAAGGGATAGACACAAGAACGAAGAAGGACACATGCCGACCAGCCTAAGTGTTCCGGAGCAGTAGCAAGCTACCAAGGCTCAGTGGAAGCACTAGGAGACATTTCCCGGTAAGAGAGGCTACCAAGCATTTCAATAACATACACACAATATGCTTGATATGTGCAAATACAACATGGCATCACAACACGACTCTACAACTCAAGTGTTTTATTCAATAGGCTCCGAGGAGCGAGATATTACAAACAGGGGTCTCATGACCCAACATTCAGAGCATACAAGTCAAAGCACAAGCGGAAGCTAACATGTCTGAGTACAGACATCTACAAATGAAAAAGGCTGAGAAGCCTAACTATCTACCAGATCCTGCCGAGGGCACAAGATCGTAGCTGAGGTAACAAGCTAAACGTCGAAGTCCACACGGAACTACTAGCGAGACTGAAGTCTCTCTGCAAAACATAAATTAAGCAAACGTGAGTACAAATGTACCCAGCAAGACTTACATCAGAACTATCTACATATGCATCATTATCAATAAAGGGGATGGTGGGGTTTAACTGCAGCAAGCTAGCTTTGACTCGGTGGCTATCCTGAACTACGACTGCAAGTAACTTTTGAGGTGGCGCACACGAGTCCACATATTCACCATATCAATACACCACTATGGATCCGCTCCTGTCTCCCTACGTGAATGCCATCCATAGCACTCACGCTTATCTTGTGTATTTTAGAGTATCTAATTCCACTTGTCTATGAACTGTCTAGGCAACCCAGAGGTCCTTTACCGCGGACGCGACTATTCGAATAGATGATGTTAACCCTGCATGGGTGTACTTCTTTACACACGCTCTCACCACTTACTGCCGTCACGACATGTACCCGACAACCTTCAAGCGGAAGCCCAATGAGGGTGTTGGCCATGGCCTACCTAAACACTCAAGTCTCTAGTCCAGGTTTATCGCCTATTCAGGTTCCATCCGCAGGGAGTCTGGCCGAAGTTTTCACATACGGCCCCGAACGATGTGTGCAGGGTTCCCGAGACACCAAACGGGTGCCCGGTACACCGTGCCACATGCCTACCGCATCACAGCCCACCCCTCGGGTTAGCGCTGCGCACGGCCTCCAGCATACTACAAACACCAGAAACTACTTGCAACTCCTGGACAGAGGACAAGGGTGATTAAGAAGCAGAGAGGGTCCATTGGTTTCGGGCCCAATGCGTGGTAGTAACTGTTTCATGGATCACAAACACAGAACTCAGTTCCTGAGGACGACTTTAATGAGACAACCCACCATGTACTCCTACATGGCCTCTCACCGCTACCTTTACCAAATTGTGTTCACACACTTAGCTCACACACGGTAGGACATGTTCACAACGTTCCAATTCATCCCCAATGAATCAGACCTGAGTCAACTCTAAGCGGTAGCAGGCATGACAAACAAGCATGAATGAGTAGGCACATCAGGGCTCAAACAACTCGTACTCATGCTAGTGGGTTTCATCTATTTACTGTGGCAATGACAGGTCATGCAGAGGAAAGGGTTTCAACTACCGCAGCAAGTAACAGATGAATTGTTGTTGTCCTAATGCAGTAAAAGAGAGCAGGAGCGAGAGAGTGGGATTGTATCGGAATGAACAAGGGGGTTTTGCTTGCCTGGCACTTCTGAAGATAATATAGTTCTTCATCGGTGTCATCGTACTCATCGTCGGAACGTCGTCTACTGAGAGGGGACAAATACCGACAAACAAGGAAGAATACAATCAATGTAATGCACAATATGATGCATGAATGTGATATGGCAATATGCTGTGGTTTGACCTAATGCAACTAGCAGCAAGTTAAATGGAGTTGGTTTGAATCCAGGATTCAAATTCAAACCCCATATGTGGATATTCAAATGCCATTTATATGATTTGTCCTAAACAGTTGCGATAAGTTGTTCGAACATGCATGAAAATGATATAGATGGATAGATTGGATTTTTCTGATCATTTTTCATATATAACTTATTTCATTCTGAGTTATGGTTGAATTTCTATGAATTTTAGAAGTTTTGGGCATTTTCTGGAATTTTCTGAATTAAGTTTATTCTAGAAAATGACTTATTGCGTCAGCTCTGTGTCACTGTGATGTTAGCTGGTCAACTGCGGTGGACCAGGTCAAACCTGACCAGTGGGGCTCACGGGTCAGTGACTCGGGGTTGGTCAGTGTCATAGACACGTGGGCCCAGTCAAAGTCCATGTCAGCTTGGTCAAAGCTGACGCGTGGGGCCACTATGATTAGTTAAGACTAAACAAGAAACTAACTATTGTTGAATAAGGGCGTGGGGCCCATATGTAAGTGGGTCAGGAGGTTAATTAGTGGGTGATTAGCGCTAACTAGGTGGCCACGTCGACAGTCACCGGAGCTTCGCCGGCGGTGACCTCGAACCGCGGCGGAGTTCGCTCGGAACTCGCCAGAGGCGACGGATCAACGCGCCAGGGGTATGAGAAGATAGCCCGTGCCCGTGCTCATCTAGGGAGACCAACGGCAGGTGCGGGGGTGGCCGGAGTTTGCCGGAGTGGAGCCCCCGGTGGCTGTCGGAGTTCGGGGTTGGTGCGGGTTAGCGCTGTGGTGTGCAAACGAGCGAGGTGAAGGGCTAGCGGAGTGCTACGTGATGCGGGGAGCAAGTTAGGCACGCCAGGGTGACCAAATGGTCACCGGAGGTATGCCGCCGACGAGCTCAGGCGGCGGCGTGCTACGGCCAGCTACGAATCAACGGCTACGGCGAGCGGCAAGCCACGGGGTTAGGGGCAAAGCGTGCAGGAGCTCACGGTGGGTTGGATGAGGTAGACAACGAGCTCGGGTAGGCGGAGACGGTGGCGGATCGGCGCATGCGGCTTCCGACGACCGAGGAGGAAGAAGATGAGGCAGCCGGCGATGCAGGCCGTCCCAGCGCTCGGGGCCAGGGTGGGGCGAAGCGGCGGACGATGGCGGAGACCGTGGATAGCACAGGGAGGCGAGGGGAGCACGGTCGCCGTGGAAAACGGTGTCGGCGACGATGTGCTCCGCTCGGGTTTGAGAAACAGAGGAGGGGGAGAGCATTCGAGGGAGAGAGGAAGGGTCCAGGGCGTCCATGCGTCACGCTGGCGTCGTCTATGCGCGACGAGGGGGAGCCAGGCAGGCTAGGAGGGAGGAGGTGGCTGGGGAGCGTGTGTGCGCGCTTCGGCCACACACGCGTCCTCCTGGCAGAGGAGGAAGACGACAGGGAAGGAGGCGGTGGTGGGCTGGGCCGACCAGCTACAGTGCTCGACCGGTTGGTGGGCTGCGCAGGTGAGGCCAGGTAAGATTCTCTTTGCCCCCTTGGGTGTGAAGCTCCCAAGCTTTGTTGTCGCGTGATAGCCGGATTAATGGACAGAACTCCGCTTTGTCAGCTGAAGCCCTCATGTAACCAATAATATGATAAGCCAATAAGGCGAGATACCCATGTTTGAACCGTGCATCATGGCAACAGGTCCTCTTCAGCAACCTTTAACTTTTTGCAAGAGATAAATTCTTCTTGAACCGGGATTTTGAACCGGATATTGAGAGCTTCAAAACTTTATAGGAGACATCTTTCCATTGAACCGGATTTTAAACTGGAATCTTCATTTTCAGCCGGAAATTTTCTGACGGCCTTTAAACTCGAACTTGCGAGAAGTTAATTCCTTTTTGAACCGGAAATTCTTAAACCGGATTTGAGAGCTTCAGTGAGACTGACTTCCTTTGAACCGGAATCCTTTTTGATGACCGAGAACATCTTCAATGAGCCGGGATTTTGTCATATACTGAAGGAGAGACGGAAATTCTCTAACGGCCTTTAAATTTTCATCAATATAGCAGTAGCCTCCGGGACCAGGTTATCTTTCCCTCCATCATCCTGGGGTTCTTTAATTTGCTGAAACTGGCAAGAATTGCAAAGGCTTCTCATCGTAGCCCCCGAGTCTTAAGATGACTCGTGGAGTTGTCTTGAGATTCTTCGTATTTGACCGGGGAAGAAGGCATATATCATTGGTGTTTGATAGCGTGATATGAATCCACAGAAGGTTGAGGTGACTGTGACGGGTTATAAGTGATCCCGTATGAGCCGTGTCAGCAACTCGGCCAATGGTTCCTTCCAACTGGCTGTTTGAAGCTAACCCAACTGTAGTGGCTGCGACTTATGCACATGTCCATTGAGACCTCCAGCACAAACGACGGTTGATGATATTCTGCCTCCAATTTGTTGGCAGAAAAACCGGCTACCCAAGTAGTGACTTGCTCATTCTCAATAAACAGCTCATGCAAACAGGTGCGGCCCGGTGTGCTGATGTAGACCAGGCTGCGAAAGGCGGATGGAAAAGACCACCGCAGCATTAGAGACGGCTCAGATAGATGAATCGGCCGCGGTGATGTAAACCTGCACAGACGAGCGAGGTGTACTCCACGTTGTAAGCTGGGGCAGTCACATGAACCGGCCGCGAGGGCGGATGAGTGAGTTGTCTGTGGCATTGTAAGGCAGCACCGACGGGCGAATCAGCTGGCGCGTTTGATATAAACCGAACAGCGACACGCGTGCCCATGAAGCCGCGTGGCATAGCCGAACATGCATCCGCAGTATAACACCATCCTTTTTTCCTTTAATAGTCGTCCTGCATAGAAAATATTACTAACCAGAGTAATTGTTCTCAAAAGAAAAAAGCTAATATGCAAGCAAAGGAGAAGCGGCATCCTGGAAGCAGCAGCCGGCTTAGTGGTGCCTGACCACGGCAGATTTAAGGAAAACAGCAGCAGGGCGCGGAGTGGAGGCCCGATGCCACGGTTGAGACGGCCGCAAGGCCGGACCGGCTTGAAGCATGGTGGCGCAGGTGCAGCCACCGAGGCGTGGTGACTCGCCAACGGCGGCGGTCGAAGCATCGTGGTAAGGCGGCTTGTAGGCGGCGATTTGAAGTAAGCAGAGATCACTCCGGTTTAACGCCACCGGGCCATGGTGGTTTATCATGAAACGGCTCAGCAGCAGGATGTCGACAGGGCGTCAGTGATGCAAGGCCACAGCAAAAGCGGAGAGCAGCAGCGGCTCAAGAGGAGGCACCGGCGGGTCATGCCCTCGGCGGTCTTCAAGGAAAGGGCACCGACAGAGCAGAACCGGTCACTGGGTGGCCTGTAGAGGCGAGATGGAGGCATCATCTTGAAGGCAATTGCGGCAACTTGCGGTGATTCAATGACTCGGACGCAGCCGGAGGAAAGTGTCGAAGTGCCAGAGACTCAAAGACGGCGACTTAGAGGCGGGTTCCACCGCGGCTCAGCGGCGCAGCCGAATGACGGCGGAGGCGGCAGGCGCTCGAGATAAGGTCCGGCGACCCTCAGCTTCAAACGAGGCCGTCCTGATGATTTCCAGTGGTGGCTTGATGTAGTGGAAAACTGCGGCGGGTGGCGATTTGAGGTGGTGAAGGACCGAAGTGGGTCGAGGAAGGCGGCCTAGGGTGCGGCTTTTGATACGAGGCTTGCCGACGGCTTTGAAAACAAGACAAAGCCACAGCAGAGGGGCAGGCCAGCATGGCCACTGTAGGAAGAAGAGCAAGGTGGCTCCTAGAGGCCCACTGCGAGGCAGAGTAGTGCTAGAGAACCGCGGAGGCGGCTTGAGGCTGCGGCAAACGAGGAGTCGGCACGCCCACGACGGGCCACGGCAGGGAGCCACATCAGCGGCTCAACGGCAAGCAGCCGAGGCCGTCCGGGTTGAAAGCAGGTAGCACGAAGTCGGCCATGAGGGCGGCGCGGAGGTGGCCATGAAGGCGACTGGGAGCAGGGGCCGGCTACAGCGGCTTAGAGGTGCGACAACAGGAGCGGGAGGCGTGTGTAAGCCCACCGGGCGGACTAGCGCTGTCACGACGGGGCCCACGCCTGGGGGCCACGGGGGGCCGGAACAGAGGACGCACGGACTGCAAAGATTTGAGGCAGGCGACTTCAGCAGAGGCGAAGCCGAGGAAGGCCCTGGCAGAGGTAGAAACCATAGGAGAGGAGAACGAGGCGAGGTTGGACCAGGCATGTTGACTCCTCCTCCGTGTCGTGGTGTCTTTGATAATCCACGCCTGGGTCATGGTGATTGGATAACCTCCGCCCGGGTCCTTGGTTTGTCTTGATTTGTACTCATAATTCCTGAAGCGCATATCTGCACAATCTTAAGTAGTTGCTTTATGGATCCACCTCGGGACAACCCTTGTACCCATCAATCTTGGATATAGCTTCAGCTGACCAGTGTATCGCCCGATGGACTTTCTGTTTGAACTCGGGGACTTGTGCTGGCTCCGCTGATCTCGGCGGTTTGTTGTGACACACACACGCCGCTCTAACTTTTCCCTGAACTTAAATTTCGTAGATTGTAAATCTGGACCAATAAACACAAAGCTGACACGGATCCTTCCGACGAACCAGCATTTTTTCATCCAAGAAATTACGAACTTTCTCAATCCATGGAAAAGATCCCTCAAAGAACTCATCACCGTTGTGCGTTAGGCCCCACGGTGGGCGCCAACTGTCATGGAATTAACACGTCAGATGTCCTTAGTGTGAGGACTTAGTCGTGAGGCCAACGCATCTATGTGGTATCTTGAGAGGGGTTGAGCGGAATCGAGAGACGCAACACAAGACAAGGGTTTAGACGGCTTCGAGCCCCGGGAAACATCATCCGGTAACAACCCTACATGTTGTTTGAGGCTAGATCTCATTATCATCACGAGGGAGTCACCGTAAACGGGCTCTCCTCTAGTTATGTCTAGCCCTATAGATTGTTTCTTGCTTGTCCCTCTTTGGGGAGCCCTGCCCCTCCTTATATAAGTTAAAGGGGCGGGTTACATGGAGAGTCCATCTCGGACTAAGACTTAAACTATTTTGACTTCCCTTCCTGGGCTTCTTAACGTCTGCCGGTTTAACATTGTGTGCCAGTTTAACATTGTCTGCCGGTTTAACATTGTCTGCCGGTTTAACATTGTCTGCCGGTTTAACATTGTCTGCCGGGTTATGATTGACTTAACACCTGCTGGTGCTACCATCTGTCTTAACTCTGCCGGTTTAACACTCGCCGGTTTACCGTCTGTCTTAACTCTGCCGGTTTAACACTCATCGGTTTACCGTCTGTCTTAGCCATCTGTCTTAACTGTCTGCCGGTTTAACACTCCGGCCGGGTCATACCGTGGGGTATATCCCCGACAGTGGTAGAAGCAAGGGTGAGGAAAATTTTGGGGAGTTCCTGGTTACGATGGGTGGTCGGGGGCCGAGCGATGCACGTTTCTCTTGTACCATACGCGTGTGGGTGCGAGGCGTTGGGCTCTAACTGAACCCGAGCGAGGCGTCACCTAACTGAACCCGAGCAATTGCACTGCAGGCTACGCGTTACTAAACCCTAGCGATCGAGCGATTCCTTCGCTACTGCTGCTAACTGAAGCCGATCGATGCTGCCTCTGGATGAACAGTGAGCGTTGGGG
>NC_041393.1:202805790-202858158 GCF_002162155.2 Triticum dicoccoides
GGGGGTTGGATGAACAGTGAGTGTTGCTGGGGGGTTTGGATGAATAGTTCCTGGTGGGGTGGATGAACGGGACCCTGTGGTGTTGCCTCTGGATGAACAGGACCCCGATTGATCGAGCCGGTTTGGGGCTGGATGAACAGGACCCCGTGGAGGGCTGGATGAACAGGACAACCCCGTGGAGGGCTGGTTGAACAGTAGCCGGTGGAGGGCTGGATGAACAGTAGCCCATGGAGGGGTGGTTGAATAGGAGCCCGTGGAGAGGGCTGGTTGAACAGTATCCGGTGGAGTAGTGCACGATGGAGGATGGATGAACAGGAGCCCGTGGATGAACAGTCGCAGGTGGAGGCTGGAGGAGGTTGACGGTGGAGATGAACAGTATCTCGTGGAGTCCCATTTGGCGGTACGCCATACCCCTCTCAATGAACAGGACCCCCGTTTCGACCCTAGCGCTCCAACACAAGTCCGTTTCCTCTGTTCTGCGGTACGCCACACCCCTCCCGATCAACAGGACCCCGTTTCGACCGTAGGAGGTCCAACCGAAGTCCGTTTCCTCCGTTTTGCGGTACGCCAGACCCCTCCCGATGAACAGGATCCCATTACGAACGTGGCCGGTCAAACACAAGGCCATTTCCTCCATTCTGCGGTACACCAGGCCTCGTTTCCATCGGCTATCCGGTCCAAGCCCTCTCGATGAACATGACGATGCATTTCGTTCCGACCCAGCCGGTTGGCTCCCAATGAACATGATGACGATGCTGTTTCTCCGTTCTGACCCAGCCATGTACACGAGCCCTGGCCGTACGTATGCACGAGTAGGCGTTCGAGACCCTGCCTGTATGTACGTACGTGGCCATATTTACTTTCTCGCACCCTGGCCGTTGTACGTACGTGTATATGCTACGGGCGCGCCTCTACTACAACACGTGCGTGCCTCTACTATGACACGCGCGCCTCTACATCGACCAGTATGTACGTACACGTTCACGACCAGAACGACAATGCTACGCACGCTTCGACCAGGTGGGTCCCGACTATGAGGCACTTCCTTGCGTGCGAAGATGTAGCTGGTGGGTCCCAGCAGTCAGGGGGCGAATCATTTTTTTTGCCCGGACGCACCTCCTTGCGCGCGAAGATGTAGCTGGTGGGTCCTAACAGTCAGGGGGAAGCATTTTTTCGCGAAATACGGTGGCCCGTCCGGTTGGTCCCTGCTGTTAGGTGGAGGAATAATTATTTTGCGCGTAATAAGTGTTGGGGATCGTTGCAGAAATTAAAATTTTTCTACGCATCACCAAGATCAATCTATTGAGTAACTAGTAACAAGAGAGAGGGGAGTGCATCTTCATACCCTTGAAGATCGCGAGTCGGAAGCGTTACAAGAACGCGGATGAAGGAGTCGTACTCGTAGCGATTCAAATCGCGGTGGATTCCGATCTAAGCGCCGAACAACGGCACCTCCGCGTTCAACACACGTGTAGCCCCATGAAGTCTTCCACACCTTGATCCATCAAGGAGGAGGGAGAGGTTGAGGAAGATGGCTCCAGCAGCAGCACGACGGCGTGGTGGTGATGGAGTGGCAGTTCTGCGGCAGGGCTTCGCCAAGCTCACGTGGAGGAGGAGAGGTGTTGGGGAGGGGAGGGGCTGCGCCTTGGATGTTGTTCTGCAACCCTCCCTCCACCCCTCTATTTATAGGGAGAAGGGGGAAGGGGGCCGGCTCCTCTAGATGAGATCTAGAGGGGGGCGGCGGCCAAGGGGGAGGGGGCTTGCCCCCCAAGCAAGGGGGGCGCCCCCTTTAGGGTTCCCCCCAACCCTAGGTGCATGGGCCCTGGGGGGATGGCGCCCAGCCCACTTAGGGGCTGGTTCCCTTCCACCTATAGTCCACAAGGCCCTCCGGGGCAGGTGGACCCTCCCGGTGGACCCCCGGAACCCCTCCGTTGGTCCCGGTACAATACCGGTATACCCCCGAATATTTCTGGTGACCGTATGATGACTTCCCATATATAAATCTTCACCTCCGAACCATTCCAGAACTCCTCGTGATGTCCGGGATCTCATCTGGGACTCCGAACAAGATTCGGTAATCACATACAAATCTTCCTTATAACCCTAGCGTTATCGAACCTTAAGTGTGTAGACCCTATGGGTTCGGGAATCATGCAGACATGACCGAGACAGCTCTCTGACAAATAACCAACAGCTGGATCTGGATACCAATGTTGGCTCCCACATGTTCCACAATGATCTCATCGGATGAACAACGTTGTCGAGGATTCAAGTAATCCCGTATACAATTCCCTTTGTCAATCGGTATGTTACTTGCCTGATATTCGATCATCGGTATCCCAATACCTCGTTCAATCTCGTTACCGGCAAGTCACTTTAGTCGTTCCGTAATGCATGATCCCGTGACCAACTACTTAGTCACGTTGAGATCATTATGATGATGCATTACCGAGTGGGCCCAGAGATACCTCTCCGTCATACGGAGTGACAAATCCCAGTCTCGATTCGTGCCAACCCAACAGACACTTTCCGAGATACCTGTAGTGAACCTTTATATCCACCCAGTTACGTTGTGACGTTTGGTACACTCAAAGCATTCCTACGGTATCCGGGAGTTGCACGATCTCATGGTCTAAGGAAATGATACGTGACATTAGAAAAGCTACACAATCTTGTGCTATGCTTAGGATTGAGTCTTGTCCATCACATCATTCTCCTAATGATGTGATCCCGTTATCAATGACATCCAATGTCCATAGTCAGGAAACCATGACCACCTGTTGATCAACGAGCTAGTCAACTAGAGGCTCACTAGGGACATGTTGTGGTCTATGTATTCACACATGTATCACGGTTTCCGGTCAATACAATTATAGCATGAATGATAGACAATTATCATGAACAAGGAAATATAATAATAACCATTTTATTATTGCCTCTAGGGCATATTTCCAACAGTCTCCCACTTGCACTAGAGTCAATAATCTAGTTACATTGTGATGAATCGAACACCCATAGAGTTCTGGTGTTGATCATATTTTGCTCGTGGAAGAGGTTTAGTCAACGGATCTGCGACATTCAGATCCGTATGCACTTTACAAATATCTGTATCTCCATCTTGAACATTTTCACGAATGTAGTTGAAGCGATGCTTGAGATGCCTGGTGTTCTTGTGAAACCTGGGCTCCTTGGCAAGGGCAATAGCTCCAGTGTTGTCACAGAAGAGAGTCATCGGGCCCGACGCATTGGGAATAACTCCTAGGTCGGTAATGAACTCCTTCATCCAGATTGCTTCATGTGCTGCCTCCGAGGCTGCCATGTACTCCGCTTCACATGTAGATCCCGCCACGACGCTTTGCTTGCAACTGCACTAGCTTACTGCCCCACCATTCAAAATATACACGTATCCGGTTTCTGATTTGGAGTCATCCAGATCTGTGTTGAAGCTAGCATCGACATAACCCTTTACGATGAGCTCTTCGTCACCTCCATAAACGAGAAACATATCCTTAGTCCTTTTTTCAGATACTTCAGGATATTCTTGACCGATGTCCAGTGTTCCATGCCGGGATTACTTTGGTACCTTCCTACCAAACTTACAACAAGGTTTACATCAGGTCTAGTACACAGCATGCCATGCATAATAGACCCTATGACTGAGGCATAGGGGATCACACTCATCTTTTCTCTATCTTCTGCCGTGGTCGGGCTTTGAGCCGAGATCAATTTCACACCTTGCAATACACGCAAGAACCCCTTCTTGGACTGATCCATATTGAACTTCTTCAATATCTTATCAAGGTATGTGCTTTGCGAAAGACCTATGAGGCATCTCAATCTATCTCTATAGATCTTGATGCCTAATATGTAAGCAGCTTCTCCAAGGTCCTTCATTGAAAAACACTTATTCAAGTAGGCCTTGATGCTTTCCAAAAGTTCTATATCATTTCCCATCAATAGTATGTCATCCACATATAATATGAGAAATGCTACAGAGCTCCCACTCACTTTCTTGTAAACGCAGGCTTCTCCATAAGTCTGCATAAATCCAAACACTTTGATCATTTCATCAAAGTGAATGTTCCAACTCCGAGATGCTTGCACTAGCCCATAGATGGAGCGCTGGAGCTTGCATACCTTGTTAGCATTCTTAGGATCGACAAAACCTTCCGGCTGCATATACAATTCTTCCTTAAGGAAGCCGTTGAGGAATGCCGTTTTGACGTCCATTTGCCATATCTCATAATCATAGAATGCGGCAATTGCTAACATGATTCGGACGGACTTCAGCTTTGCTACGGGTGAGATGGTCTCATCGTAGTCAACCCCTTGAACTTGTCGATAACCCTTAGCGACAAGCCGAGCCTTATAGATGGTAACATTACCATCCGCGTTTGTCTTCTTCTTAAAGATCTATTTATTTTCTATCGCTCGCTGATCATTGGGCAAGTCTGTCAAAGTCCATACTTTGTTTTCATACATGGATCCTATCTCGGATTGCTTGGCTTCAAGCCATTTGTTGAAATCTGGGCCCGCCATCGCTTCTTCATAGTTTGAAGCTTCACCGTTGTCTAACAACATGATTTCCAGGACAGGGTTGCCATACCATTCTGGTGTGGAACGTGTCCTTGTGGACCTACGAAGTTCAGTAGCAACTTGATCCGAAGCACCTTGATCATCATCATTAATTTCCTCTCTAGTCGGTGCAGGCACCATAGAAACATCTTCCTAAGCTGTTCTACTTTCGACTTCAAGAGGCAGTACTTCATCAAGTTCTACTTTCTTCCGACTTACTTCTTTCAAGAGAAACTCTTTCTCCAGAAAGGACCCGTTCTTGGCAACAAAGATCTTGCCTTCGGATCTGAGGTAGAAGGTATACCCAATGGTTTCCTTAGGGTATCCTATGAAGACGCATTTTTCTGACTTGGGTTCGAGCTTTTCAGGTTGAAGTTTCTTGACATGAGCATCGCATCCCCAAACTTTTAGAAACGACACTTAGGTTTCTTCCCAAACCATAATTCATACGGTGTCGTCTCAACGAATTTAGATGGAGCCCTATTTAAAGTGAATGTAGCTGTCTCTAGAGCGTATCCCCAAAATGATAGCGGTAAATCGGTAAGAGACATCATAGATCGCACCATATCCAATAGGGTGCGATTACTATGTTCGGACACACTGTTACGCTAAGGTGTTCCAGGCGGCGTGAGTTGTGAAACAATTCCACATTTCCTTAAGTGCGTACCAAATTCATGACTCAAATATTCTCCCCCATGATCTGATCGTAAGACCTTTATTTTTCTTTCACGTTGATTCTCTACCTCACTCTGAAATTCCTTGAACTTTTCAAAGGTCTCAGACTTGTGTTTCATCAAGTAGACATACCCATACCTACTTAAGTCATCAGTGAGGGTGAGAACATAAGGATAGCCTCCGTGAGCCTCAACGCTCATTGGACCGCACACATCAGTATGTATGATTTCCAATAAGTTGGTTGCTCGCTCCATTGTTCCGGAGAACAGAGTCTTGGTCATTTTTCCCATGAGGCATGGTTCACACGTGTGAAATGATTCGTAATCAAGAGACTCCAAAAGTCCATCTACATGGAGCTTCTTCATGCGTTTGACATCAATGTGACCAAGGCGGCAGTGCCACAAGTATGTGGGACTATCATTATCAACCTTACATCTTTTGGTATTCACACTATGAATATGTGTAACATCATGTTCGAGATTCATTAAGAATAAACCATTGACCAGCGGGGCATGACCATAAAACATATCTCTCATATAAATAGAACAACCATTATTCTCGGATTTAAATGAGTATCCATCTCGTATTAAACGAGATCCAGATACAATGTTCATGCTCAAAGCTGGCACTAAATAACAATTATTGAGGTTTAAAACTAATCTCGTAGGTAAATGTAGAGGTAGCGTGCCGACAGCGATCACATCGACCTTGGAACCATTTCCGACGCGCATCGTCACCTCGTCCTTCGCCAGTCTCCGCTTATTCCGCAGCTCCTATTTTGAGTTACAAATATGAGCAACCGCACCGGTATCAAATACCCAGGAGCTACTACGAGTAGGTAAGGTACACATCAATAACATGTATATCACATATACCTTTGGTGTTGTCGTCCTTCTTGTCCGCTAAGTACTTGGGGCAGTTCCGCTTCCAGTGTCCGTTTCCCTTGCAATAAAAGCACTCAGTCTCAGGTTTGGGTCCATGCTTTGGCTTCTTCCCAGCAACTGGCTTACCGGGCGCGGCAACTCCCTTGCCGTCCTTCTTGAAGTTCTTCTTACCCTTGCCTTTCTTGAAACTAGTGGTTTTATTGACCATCAACACTTGATGTTCCTTTTTGATCTCCACCTCCGCTTATTTCAGCATTGAATATACCTCAGGAATGGTTTTCACCATCCCCTGCATATTGAAATTCATCACAAAGCTCTTGTAGCTAGGTGGAAGCGACTGGAGGATTCTGTCGACGACCACCTCATCCAGGAGATTAACTCTCAGCTGAGATAAGCAGTTGTGCAACTCATACATTTTGAGTATGTGCTTGCTGACAGAACCATTCTCCTCCATCTTACAACTGTAGAACTTGTCGGGGACTTCATATCTCTCGACCCGGGCATGAGCTTGGAAAACCATTTTCAGCTCTTGGAACATCTCATATGCTCCGTGCTGCTCAAAACGCTTTTGGAGCCCCGGTTCTAAGCTGTAAAGCACGCCGCACTGAACCAGGGAGTAATCATCACTACGCGACTGCCTTCGTAACACCGTGAGTTGCTGGGAAAACGGGTGCTTCACCTAGCGGTGCATCTAGGATATATGCTTTCTTGGCAGCTATGAGGATGATCCTCAAGTTCCGGACCCAGTCCATATAGTTGCTTCCATCGCCTTTCAGCTTGGTTTTCTCTAGGAACGCGTTGAAGTTGAGGGCAACATTAGCGTGGGCCATTTGATCTACAATATATATTGCAATGATTTTAGACTAAGTTCATGATAATTAAGTTCATCTAATCAAATTATTTAATGAACTCCCACTCAGATAGACATCCCTCTAGTCATCTAAGTGATATATGATCCGAGACAACTAGGCCGTGTCCGATCATCACGTGAGACGCACTAGTCATCATCGATGAACATCTTCATGTTGATCATATCTACTATACGACTCATGTTCGACCATTCGGTCTCTTGTGTTCCGAGGCCATGTCTGTACATGCTAGCCTCGTCAAGTCAACCTAAGTGTTTTGCATGTGTAAATCTGGCTTACACCCATTGTATGCGAACGTTAGAATCTATCACACCCGATCATCACGTGGTGCTTCGAAACAACGGACCTTCACAACAGTGCATAGTTAGGGGGAAGACTTTCTTGAAATTTTATGAGGGATCATCTTATTTATGCTACCGTCGTCCTAAGCAAATAAGATGTAAAACATGATAAACATCACATGCAATCAAATAGTGACATGATATGGCCAATATCATTTTTCTCCTTTTGATCTCCATCTTCGGGGTGCCATGATTATCATCGTCACCGGCATGACACCATTATCTCCATCATCATGATCTCCATCATCGTGTCTTCATGAAGTTGTCTCGCCAACTATTACTTCTACTACTATGGCTAACGGTTTAGCAATAAAGTAAAGTAATTACATGGCGTTATTCAATGACACGCAGGTCATACGATAAATTAAGACAACTCCTATGGCTCCTGCCGGTTGTCATACTCATCGACATGCAAGTCGTGATTCCTATTACAAGAACATGATCAATCTCATACATCACATATATTTCATTCATCACATCCTTTGGTCATATCACATCACACGACATATGCTGTAAGAACAAGTTAGACGTTCTCTAATTGTTGTTGCAAGTTTTTTACGTGGCTGCTATAGGTTTCTAGCAAGAACATTTCTTACCTACGCCAAAACCACAACGTGATATGCCAATTGCTATTTACCCTTCATAAGGACCCTTTTCATCGAATCCAATCCGACTAAAGTGGGAGAGACAGACACCCGCTAGCCACCTTATGCAACTAGTGCATGTCAGTCGGTGGAACCTGTCTCACGTACGCGTACGTGTAAGGTCGGTCTGGGCCGCTTCATCTCACGACGCCGCCGAATCAAGATAAGACTAGTAGTGGCAAGTAAATTGACAAAATCGACGCCCATAACAACTTGTGTTCTACTCGTGCATAGAAACTAGGCATAGACCTAGCTCATGATGCCACTGTTGGGGATCGTTGCAGAAATTAAAAATTTTCTACACATCACCAAGATCAATCTATGGAGTAACTAGAAACAAGAGAGAGGGGGGGGTGCATCTTCATACCCTTGAAGATCGCGAGTTGGAAGCATTACAAGAACGCGGATGAAGGAGTCATACTCGTAGCGATTCAGATCGCGGTGGATTCTGATCTAAGCGCCGAACAACGGCACCTCCGCGTTCAACACACGTGCAGACTGGTGACGTCTCCCGCACCTGGATCCAGCAAGGAGGAGGGAGAGGTTGAGGAAGATGGCTCCAGCAGCAGCATGACTGCGTGGTGGTGATGGAGTGGCAGTTCTCTGGCAGGGCTTCACCAAGCTCATGCGGAGGAGGAGAGGTGTTGGGGAGGGGAGGGGCTGCGCCTTGGATGTGGTTCTGCAGCCCTCCCTCCACCCCTCTGCTTATAGGGAGAAGGGGGAAGGGGGCCGGCCCCTCTCGATGAGATCTAGAGGGGGGAGGGGTGGCCAAGGGGGAGGGGGCTTGCCCCCAAGCAAGGGGGGCGCCCCCTTTAGGGTTCCCCCCAACACTAGGCGCATGGGCCCTAGGGGGGATGGCGCCCAACCCACTTAGGGGCTGGTTCCCTTCCACCTACAGCCCATAGGGCCCTCTGGGGCAGGTGGACCCTCCCGGTGGACCCCTGGAACCCCTCCGGTGGTGCCGGTACAATACCAGTATACCCCCGAATATTTCCGGTGACTGTATGATGACTTCCCATATATAAATCTTCACCCGTGGACCATTCCGGAACTCCTCGTGACATCCGGGATCTCATCCGGGACTCTGAAAAACATTCGGTAATCACATACAAATCTTCCTTATAACCCTAGCGTCATCGAACCTTAAGTGTGTAGACCCTACGGGTTCAGGAATCATGCAGACATGACCGAGACAGCTCTCTGGCCAATAAGCAACAGCGGGATCTGGATACCCATGTTGGCTCCCACATGTTCCACGATGATCTCATCGATGAACCACAATGTCGAGGATTCAAGTAATCCCGTATACAATTCCCTTTGTCAATCGGTACGTTACTTGCCTGAGATTCGATCGTCGGTATCCAAATACCTCGTTCAATCTCGTTACCGGCAAGTCACTTTACTCTTTCCGTAATGCATGATCCCATGACCAACTACTTAGGCACGTTGAGCTCATTATGATGATGCATTACCGAGTGGGCCCAGAGATACCTCTCCATCATACGGAGTGAAGAATCCCAGTGTCGATTCGTGCCAACCCAACAGACACTTTCGGAGATACCTATAGTGCACCTTTATAGCCACCCAGTTACGTTGTGACATTTGGTACACCCAAAGAATTCCTATGGTATCCGGGAGTTGCACGATCTCATGGTCTAAAGAAATGATACTTGACATTAGAAAAGCTTTAGCAAACAAACTACACGATCTCGTGCTATGCTTAGGATTGGGTCTTGTCCATCACATCATTCTCCTAATGATGTGATCCCGTTATCAATGACATCCAATGTTCATAGTTAGGAAACCATGACCATCTGTTGATCAACGAGCTAGTCAACTAGAGGCTCACTAGGGACATGTTGTGGTCTATGTATTCACACATGTATCACGGTTTCCGGTCAATACAATTATAGCATGAATGATAGACAATTATCATGAACAAGGAAATATAATAATAACCATTTTATTATTGCCTCTAGGGCATATTTCCAACAATAAGGAGGCACTTCCTTGCGGCCGCCGTGGACCCAGCTGCCAGCCTCTCCACGTACAGTACTCTTCCGATGGAAGTTGTTCCTTGACCACGTTGACCATGCCGCGCCGAGAGCACCAGGGCGATGGACGACGGTAAGGCCTAGGAAGGGGACAGTGCAGAGTCGGGGAAGACATGTCAGTGGAAGCCCGTGCGGAGAGGAGTACGAGGATTCACTAGTTCGGCTGCGGTGTGAGGCTGTCGTCGCCGCAGGGCTTGGCCAGCGGTGGGAATAGTAGGGGGCAGTGAGGCCTCCGCGGCAGCACAGCCGACCATGGGAGGCAGGAGCATGCGGCACGACTGGCGCTGCTTTGGGTGGATGGAGCAAGAAGACGAGAGGTTGAAGAAGCACTATGGCCGTTGGATGGATATCGTACGGTCACTGGAGCTAGAATCGTTCATATTGACTAAGTTGACAAAGCCCTCCGTCCCCGTCAACTTAGTAGGCCCACAAGTCAGCCTCCCACCAAGGTGGGTCCCAGCTAGCAGGGGAAGTATTCATTTTTTTGTGCGTAATAAGGAGGCACTTCCGGTGGGTCCGAGCTGACAGCGGGGGAAAAGTTTTTTCGCGAAATACAGAGGCCCTTCCAGTGGTATTAGCTGTCAGGTGGAGGAATCATTATTTTGCACGTAATAAGGAGGCATTTCCTTGTGTGGGCCCCTACTGCCAGCCTCTTCTAATGGCTGTTGTTTGTTGACCATGTTGACCTTTCTGCGCCGAGAGCACAAATGCGGTGGACGAGGGCGAGGCCTAGGAAGGGAACCACCCGGAGCTGGCGAAGCCACCACAGCGGATGCCCACACTGAGGGGAGTACGAGCGCTGACTGGTCGGCTGCGGGGTGAGGCTGATGTCGCCAGAAAATAACAGGATGTGTGGGTGGTTAGAGGGATGGCCTGGCGGCAACACAGCCAGCCACAGGAGGAGGGAGCAGGCAGTCCCGCCGGCGCTGGTTTGGGCGGCTGGAGCAGGAAGATCAAAGATTGAAGAAGCACAGCGGCCGTTGGATGGACATCCAATAGTCACTGCTATGTGTTGACTAAGTTGACAAAGCCTTGCATACGCGTCAAATTTTTTTAGGACAGCGTCATCGTCAACCTAGTAGGCCCAGAAGTCGGCCTCCAAATCTGTGGAAAACAACATACAGCCCATTAGCCATTATTTTCAATAATTTACAGCCCATTTGCTAATTCTTAAGGATATTTGAAGCCCATATTCTTTTTATTAGCATTACAGACCATATATTTTGGGCACTGCTAAAAAATTCAACAAAATTATGCATATTTCGGTGGGGTCCGAATCTTTTAATCACGAAATTTCGAGTCACGTTAAAAATAATTCTTAAAAAATTATATCAAAATAAAATTCAAAAAACTATTCTCCACAAAAAAATGAATGAAATTTAGAATCTTAACTAGCAAGATGCCCGTTAGTTGCACGGAACATGAAGATGCATTGGTATGAGTAGTTTATCTTGTGGGAGAAAAGATGATATTTTAATGTAATTGCCAGTTGGCTTTGGTTTTTATAAGAGTAGAGAGTAGAGAAATCCTGAAAAAAATGATATTTTAATGCAATTGCCGGTTGGCTTTGGTTTAAAAATTTACAGCCCATTTCTTACAACTTATAGCCCATTTTTTGGGGAAGCCCATTTCTTACTACTTACATCCCTCCTCGTCTTGAAAGATTTGCAGCCCAGCAGGGCTGAGAAAAGCAAGTAGGCCTCGGTTTTGGTATTCTCCAAAAAAGAAGAACCGGGCTAGCCATTTTCAGGAAGAAAAAATATATCAACTGGTCCCGTTATGTGCTTAATAAAAGCGTACATGTGGGCTAGATGGGCCACAGCTCCCGCACAACACGCAGTTGAGCTTCGTCTCTGAAACTAAAGAACAACTGGGCGAGCTGCTGGGTCCCTGGTGTTATCCGTTCATTGTGTAATTTTCTCATTTATTGACTACATTGACAATGGCGTGGGACCTAGTTGTCAAACAATTAGGAGGAATTATTTTTTTGGCTTGTAATAACGAGGCACCTGCTTGCGAAATGCAATGACCCTGGTGGGTCCCTACTGTCAGCCTCTCCACGTATAGTCATCTCCTGATTCCTCTTGGTTGTTGACCATGTTGACAATGCCAGATGGCGGAGGGCACAACGAGTGAACCAAGGCGGAGAACGACGGCGAGGCCTCAGACGGGAACGAACATCAGCCGTGGAAGATGCGGCAGTGTAGTGGTAGGTGGAAGGGAGTACGAGGGCAACAACATGCAACTCAAGCATACAAATGGTACAAAAAGCCCAAGGATTAATTGCTCATCAAAATTTTAGACAAAACCAAGATTGAAGATGGCAGTAACATCTAACCCAACCACTCTTTTTTGCAGTCACAAACAAATGGATCGGTCTGATCCATAAAATCAACATCCTGTGCAAAAAAAATTATTTTAGGATGACTGCAACTTGTTGTAAATAGAAGCCGAGCATGTTTAGAAGCCCATTTGTCCACCTGAAACTTCTTTTTTTGCTGTTCAACATGTCCGTCCGTGAGAAATCTCTTGCGGTAAAAATTAAGCCTCATGGACAATAGTAACCTCGCATTCAACAGGAAGAATGTGACAAAGCTTCTGTTTGCCTGGTTGGATGCATATTCTTCCATCGTTATTGTCCTCAAACGAATGTCATGAGAACTGAGAAAATCCTGGTGTTTATTACGCCACCGATTGGTTATATGTTTTGCTCCATGTGATTCTGCCTAAGTAGACATGAAGATTGAAAATAGTTAAGGTCTGAAAAAAGAGTATGTCGAAAGAACGACAACTGAACAGCTAATTCTAGTACAATATATACGGGCTTTCAATGTGCATGAAATCATCACCTCTATATATAACTTCTCCAAAGATCAAAAGCATCACAACAAGCCAATAATTATGTTCAGATCAAAACTAAACATTCTGATATATATGATCTTGACAGAATCCAGCAGCATTGATAGGCTATCAATGGACGAACTCTTCATTGAGCATATAACATAATATTAGTACCCAAAGTGTACTCCAAGATGATATAAAACTTATGCGCACAAATGAAAAATGCAGCTTATGATTACAAATGTATAGATGATAATATACGGTACCTGAAAAAGTGAGGAGCCAAACACCAACTCCTTGTGATCATTAAACGGGTCACGAATTACACCCAAGGTCTCCAGTTTGGGCGCAGAGACGACATTTAATTGTGAAGGTCTATAACAATTATCAAGGAGCAACCTTTGAAGTGAAGGGGCATCTTCAATGACGAGTTGCTGTCCTTCAAAACAATTTCCAATGCTTTTAAGGTGATGCGACTTTATTTGGAGGCAACTGATACGGATTTCTATTCCCAAAACAATCAGCAAGCGCTCCAGGGCAGGGCAACTAGAGTGGATGATGCTGTGCAGTGAGGCCTCCAACAGATAAACCACCACAAGCGAAAGTTTTTTTTAGCAGTGGGAGTTGAAGCATTTGTACCAGATCGTCTGGTAGATGGCACCGGGCGAAGGTGGCGGTGTGGAGAGAGAGGAGGAAAACCGCGTGATGGACAACGGTGGTGTGGGCACGAATTCTTGGTGTGTTCGTGGTATGAAACTTTTGTGGTAATGGTACAACCCAAACTACTAGAGTTTCCGAATTCAGGGGATGTTAGCCAAGCGTCCACCGTGCCAGGTATGGACAGCAGGTAGCGTGTCAGGATGCAGAGGCATTGAACGGGGCCCTGCTGGTGAGAGGAGATGATGGCTCTGAGGAGATCAAATTCAGGAACGACAGATATCTGATGACGGTCGAGATTGAGGGGCGCGGTGCGCCATAGAGGGCGCCACCAAGTTGAGAGGACTTGTGTGCGGCAGCAATCCTTGGTGGGGAGAAGCGAGATGATCTCCTCAAGGATGACGTCCGGGAGATCGCTGATGCGGCCCACCAGAGATTCTACCGGTTCCTCAGATCCGGGTGGGGGGCTTCCCGCTTCTCCCCGCGCTACCGGGTGCGGGACTACAACCGGCGTCGCTGCTGGCGGGAGCCTCATCTTCTTGGCGCTGGGGCCAGCCAACTCCATTTTCCTTGTGGGCGTCGCGCCGAGCTCACGAGTTTGAGAAGAGTAGCCAGAGACGAGCCTAGTGGCTGTGCGAGTGGGGAAGAAGGAGGGCTGGGGATTTCTGTAGGAGTGGAAGAAGAGGAGAAGGCGTTTTCTGTATGAGTGATGACGAAGGTGAGCTGGGGTTTTCTGGACGAGTGAGGAAGATTGGGGAGCGGGGGGAATTGAGGGGAGACGGAAGCGGGAGAGCGAACTGTTTGTGTTTATAAGGCCCGCTGCACTAACTACTCGCTTTTTCCCAAGAACCGCTCTCTTCTTTTGCGTTGCTGCATTGGAGCTGGCGCATGGACTTGCTTGACTGGCCATGCATGCAGGATGCATGTGCCCGTCGGCCACTGCATGCTCCTGGTTTGTTACTAGGCCTACTTAATAGGGTGGTTATGGAGTAAATTAAGGAGATTTATTTTCTCTATGTGCATCTTATTTTTTTTATTTTTTTGAGCGAATCTGTGTGCATCTTCTTGGTCTTAGCAATTGGCTCATGGGCCTAATAAACCAGGACGAAGGGAGTATAAGTGGAAGCGAGGAGGAAGGAGGCTTTTTCTGGGATCACCCCCTCTTCAAGAAATATGGGCTTCTCCTCGCAAAAACAAAAACAAATGGGCTTTAAGATGGATAGGCTTTTGTATCGGCCCAGTCAGCTGTGTCGGTGTTCTGGGAACGGGGGTCCCCAGACTTGCCTGCCTGTGGCCTGCGGCGTGGCTCGAGTGGTGGCCCAGTACGGCCCATCTTTGTCAGCGCAAGACTCAAGACCCTCACGAGGGGCCAAGCCTCGCGGGGCGGATGACACGAGGCTTCCTCAGGAGCGGCGTCGCCAGGTAGGCTCGCAAGAAGGCAGAGAGATCAAGGCAGGGGTACCTCGCGAGGTGCTCGTGACGCAAGCCGTGACGATCGAGACCAGGAGAGCGCCAAGCGAACGCCGGCCCGTGCACTGTCCTTGTTTCCTCTTTGGTGCAAAGGGGGTAGGCATAGGCGTGAAGTACCAAGGCATCAGGCAAAGGTTGCCATTTCAGTGCAACGAGACCAAGACCAGCAGGACGGCAGGATGGAGGTCACCGTGGAGCCCAAGACGGCGTCATCGCCAGTGCCTTTGGCAGCCAAAGACCAACTTTAGTCAGGATAACTTGTACTAGATGTTCCCCTTCAAAATGGCCGTTGTTGGCGCCCTTCCCGCTCAATATTTGGGAAGAGGACCAGGGCCTCTATATATAGGGCCAGCCACCACAGTAGGATAGAGGGATCTCATCGAGTTCTCATTAGATCGACGGGCGATCGAACTCACCCAAGCAGTTCATCGCACCAGCTGAAGAACACCTCTCGCGAGGCTGTTCGTCCTTTGTACTGTTCATCATCAACCCCTGAGGCAATCGACCACACCACACACTGGAGTAGGGTATTACACCACAACGGTGGCCCAAACCGGTATAATTCTTTTGTCCCTCGTGTTGTTCATCGTTTAGCTTAGATTCTTGCGAGGCGATCACACATGGAGTGGTAGGGGGAAGATCTTCGCGCGCACCCTAGAGTTCGAACCTTAAGGATCTGCTGGAACCCAACATCCGACATTTGGCGCGCCAGGTAGGGGTGCGCCGGAATCTTTCTTCCGCTGTTCCGTGTTCGATCTCCCATCGTGTCCATGGCTGATGCTCTCCGGGCTCGCGCCGAGCGTCGGGCAGCTCTCGCCGCCCGCGTCGCCCAGATGGCTCCCGTCGGCGGATGCCCCAGTCGTTCCCCGTCGCCTGCTGCCAACGCCGCCATCGGCCCAGCGAGGAACGAGCAACAGGCCTCATCGCTGCATCCTTCGATGTGGCGGGAAGGCCGCACCGCCACCCTGTCGCTGACTCCAGCTGGTTCGTCGTCCCATGCCCGTCGCGCCCCCACGGACGCGCACACCGTGTTGCTCCTGGCGCGTGAGCTTCTGCACTACCGTCCCATCGACGACCTCTACGAGGAGTGGCTCGCTCGTATCACCGAACTTGTCAGCGCCGCAGGGGGCTCCCCAGCGCTGTCCCTCCCGCTGCCTCACCCTCCGTCCTGTGCGGGTGGTGCAGCCCAGGAGGTGCCTCCGCCACCTCCTCCCCAAGAAGGCGCCCTGGCTCCCAGGCGCGCGGCTCCAGGACGAGATCCACCGCGTCCGGCGCCCGCACGACAAAAAAGGAGCTGCCAAGAAATCCCTCGTCCCCAAGAAGGTGCTCGCGTGCTCTCGGCACCGGCATGCCATGAACGCATCCCTGCGCCAGTACATCAAGACCCTGCACTGCTCTAGGCAGCGGCGCGCGGGAATCCTCAAGAGCAAGCCCCGCATCAGCAGAGAGCTCCAGTGGCCACCGCAGGTTGCCGCACCTTCACCACCGAGCTACGCAGTGTCGCCTGACCAGGCAAGTTCAATCGGACCTGCCTCCTTGCTATGACGGCACTGCCGATCCTGTGGAGTTCCTACAGCTCTACGAGCTAGGCATCGAAGCCGCCAACGGGGACGAAAAGGTCATGGCGAGCTGGTTTCCCATGGCACACAAGGACGGTGCCCGCACTTGGCTCCTGAACCTGCCCCCTGGCATGATCTCCTCCTGGGACGAGATGCGCACTCGCTTCATCGCCAACTTTCAGGGCACTCGTGACCGACCACCGGCCGTGGGTGACCTGCGCCGCATCAAGCAGCAACCCGGAGAGACCTTGCAGAAGTACATCCAACGCTTCAACAATGCTCGCCTCAAGATTCCCAAGGTGACCGAGGAGGCCATCATCTCGGTGTTCTCTGATGGCGTCCGTGACGTCAAGATGAAGGAGGAGCTGGCAATCCACGAAGATCTGTGCACGTCTCTGGACTTGTTCAACCTGGCGACCAAGTGCGCAAGGGCTGAGGAGGGACACCTTTCCCTTCTCGATCTCCCGGCTGCAGATCCAGAAGAGAAGAAAGCCAAGGCCAAGGATGTGAAGCGCAAGGGAGCAGCTGTGCTTGCAGCGGAGCCGAACCTGAAGTGCGGCAGGGACCAGCCAGAGTCGTCCAAGGGCAGCCGGTACTGTGTGTACCACGACCTCCATACCCACAACACCAACGAATGCCAAGAGCTCAGGGCCGTGCAAGAAGGCCTTGTCGGTTGATGCCCCGAGCGCAACGATCGGGGCTGCGGCCGAGGTGGAGGAAGAGGTGGAGGACGATGGGACGACCGTGGCCCTCGCCAGGGGTGGCGTGACCGGCCTCGCGAGGACCGCTGGCAGGACCAGCCTCGCGAGGGAGCTTGGAGGGATCAGCCTCGTGAGGATCGCCCGCAAGGCAACATAGGGCTTCCTCCTTTTCCACCGCCACCAAGAAAGAATGACGACCATCATCAGGACGAGGGGGCTGGGGGCTTCCAGGAGCCGCGTGCAATCGCTTGCATCTTGGGCGGCGGTCAGGCCCCAGCCTCTCAGCGCATCTTCAAGCAGTTTGCTCGCGAGGTGAATGCAGTCCTCCCGAAGCTTGAGGCCACGCGCCCTCTGAGGTGGTCCACGTGCGCCATCGCATTCAGCTCGCCCGATCAGCTCAAATGCGCGGCAACATCTGGTGTCCTCCCGATGCTCTGTTCACCAGTCATCAGCAATGTGCAAGTCACCAGGACCCTCATCAACGGCGGACCAGGGCTCAACGTCCTGTTCGTCGAGACGTTCAACAATCTTCAAGTGCCATATGATCAGCTTCAACCAACCAAGCCTTTCTCATGAGTCACTGATGGTTCCACTATCCCGATAGGGTAGGTCCGCCTCCCTGTCACCTTTGGGCATCGCAAGAACTACCGTACCGAGCTCATTGACTTCGACGTCGCCCACATTCACCTGCCATACAATGCCATCCTCGGATATACCGCTCTGGCCAAGTTTATGGCAGTGACTCATCATGGCTACAACGTCCTCAAGATGCCAGGAAGTGGCAGAGTCATCACGGTCCCCTCGGGCTGCATCATCCCCAAGCCGCTTGGGCCTGACCCGATGGCGTGTGCCTTTTTCTGCATCTATCTAAGTTGATTTGCTTCTTCATGCTTAACCTGCTTGAGATAATCGCCTGCTCGATTGACACCTACCTTTGGAGCCGCTCGCTCTGGCACGACGCTTGCGCATGGGTCTGTCCCTGCAACGTCGACAAATCTGAGTGGTCGATCTCTGGCCGTGGCAGCCCCGCAAAGCGCTACCTCACCAGACCCTCGGTGCCTCAATCACTCCCTTGGAGTAACCAATGGCTGGCTGGCAACCATAATGGTAGTCCTTGTTTTCCTCGTATCGTGTGCAGGATCCACCTAAGGAATGGCATGGGAGGCGTCGTGAGATCCCTCTCTCTCTCTCCCGTGCGGTCTGCTCGTGCGTTAAAAGGGGGCACTTGAGCATCGCGACTCAAGGGCTCTTACTGGCTCTCCAACCCTCACCCCCTGGCCTTGACCCACGGCATCGCGACCTGTCATACCAGCGGCGGCTGAGCTCGCTCGAGGGCCGGGACCTGAGGATGTAGAGCATGAAGAAAAGTGCGGGGAAGAAGGGAGAAGCTCACAAGGACCCAACCCAGCGACACCCCAGCTGCCGGCGTGCGGGCCAGGCACCTCGCCGAATAACGACTCCAAGCTCATGAGATAAGTGACGCCCCTGCAAAAGCTAAATCAACACTACTCTAAACCCTCGCCTAGTGAGGCTCTGTCACGGCGACGTTGCCTTCCTTTCTTGCCCAGCAGAGGCTGCTTGAGCGCTAAAGGGAACCTCCTGAGCATCGCGCCTCGGGGGCTCTTACTGGACCTTGGGCCGCTCACCTCCTGGCCTTGACCACGACATCATGACCTGGCATACCAGCGACGACTGAAGCCTGCCTGGGGAGCGGGACCTATCAGCGTAGAGCACCAAGCCCTCGTGAGGACAGAAAGGGGGAGCCGAGCCAAGACAGGACGAGCATCTTGCATCACTCCATAATAAGGATAACATTCACAAAAGACATGGCAGACGCCTTACATACCCCCGCGGGGTGTTTCTTCGATTCCTCGTAGGGAACAAAAGGAGCCAATCCTAAGGAACGCTAACTACGCACGCCATCACAGGAGACGCCATCATCAACAGTGGGCCGCCAAGCGCCGGCGCCAACCTCATCTAGATCAGCAGCGTCGGCAGCCAGATGCAGCTGCCCTGCTCCGAGCGCGACGCGAGCTTGGGGGCTCGTAGCTGTCGTCGCTCGTCTCCGGAGTCACAAGAAGCTCGGGGAGTCGCTGGACCCTCCGGCTTCTCCGCTGCTACCAGAGGAGCTGCTGGGGGAGCGATTAGCAGGCCTGGCCCTCGCCACTTCGATGCCCCGGCTGCCTTCCTTGGGGCAGCACACCAGTCGGCGTCCATCCGCGTTGAATACCTTGAAGAACATCAAGGAGGCGCCGTCGTATTCAAGATGAATTACGAGGGCACCCCATGTCCGGCAGACCCCGGCGATCTCACCCCAGCCCCGGGTCATGTAGACCATGCCCGGAGCGACAACCTCGACCTCCGCTCCGGTCGCAAGGGTGCTGCAGTTAGCATGCTACAGCCAGAGCGCCAGAGGCCCCCTCGGCGGTATATCGAAGGCGAAGGAGGGAGGAAGGCGAATCCAAGAGCGTGGGGGCATAGCGGCGTGAAGCACAAGGTCACGAGAAGAGCCCTAAGCATGGACCCCAGGGGCGATGACGCGGATCGCCGTGACTCGTCGGCATCGCCGGCGGCGCCGGCGGTGCCGCTCGGCGTCTCCTTCTCCAGAGCCCTTTGGCTCGGGCGTACAGGGGCAGCGGAAGCCCAGGCAGCGGCCGCTCATACCAAGGCCTCGACGTATCCTTCCACGCGACCACGTCGCGGTCGGGGACGGGCCGCTTCTTCGACGGAAGCGGGTCAGGGCCCTCTTGGGGGGCCTTCCCCTTCTCTTCCGCTGAAAACCGGTGGATCGGCGCCATTGGTGCAAAGTGGAGCAAGGGCGAGGAAGAAGGAATGAAGCAGAAAGAGATGGACTACGGGGGCTCTCGCCCGTCCGTACTTATAGTCTGGAGGAGGCCAACCGTCGGCCTCTACGATCACAGGTAATCATGACCCATTTCTGCATGCAGGGACTTGTCAAGTTGAGCAGTTGCCGAGGCAGGGTGGGGAAGCAGAGACGCCCACGTCCAATCAACCGCCACGCGGCGCCCAAGGCCGCAGGCTGATGGGGCCCTCGGTGCTCCGCACTTGCCCCTTCATTTCTCTGCTAAGCCAACACTACTAGGAAAAATGCTACCAGTAGCGTAGGTTTTTTGCATACCAGTAGCGCGGGCACCCGCGCTACTACTACGACGCTACAACTAACTTTTAGCAGTAGCGCGTTTTCCCCCGCGCTACAGCTAAAAAAGTTACTAGTAGCATGTTCCTCCCGCGCTACTGCTATCACGTTCACACGCTACTAGTAATGAAATAGTAGTAGCGTTGGGTAAACTACTAACGCTACTAGTATCCTATATACTAGTAGCGCCCAATTTTTTCCCACGCTACTGCTAACCTATTAGGAATTAAAAAAAATAAAATCAACCAATTCCATTCCATCACACAGTTCCTCATTGTAACGGCAACTCATGTATAATTCAAATCACACAGTGTTGTGCGTAGCAACTTGGTAAGCAACTACCTAAGTAAGCTCTACTGATATTACACATCGGGCAGCCTCAGCAAGCCACACCTGACCGAAGGTAGCCGCCGTCGTGACTTGTGATGCCATCATGTCCCTCTCCCTAGCCCTTGGTTCCAGCTGGCCCCAGTCGATGTCGTCCTCGTGTCTTGCCACTAGAGGGCGGATGAAGCCATGTACAAATGCCCCGCACGCTGAAACCCGAACACCATTAAGATTCAGATTCAGAATTGGCCACATACCGAATCAAGTGTATCTGAATGTTGATCATCTCTCGTGCTCGGGGTGTCTGGTCGACTGCTTACCCGTGTGCTCGGGTGCCAGAGGTAGAGGAGGAGCAAGGCGAATACATCGACAACCACGCCACCGTCCAGTCCACGAACCTCTTGACGACCGTCGGCGTCGCCACCAGAACCCTGCAGCATTACCAACATAGGTTCAGAAACTTCAGATTCTTTGGGAAGAATGACATGGAAAACAATGCGGTACATGTCGATGCCAATGTGCTACAAATTTTACATGTGCATATGTACTTTCTTGGAGCACACATGAATATAATAAAGTAGATGACTTAGAATGCCAACACTGGATGCATTAATATTGTATATAAGTAATTATTAAAGCGAAATTAATGAAAAGCATTTACACTTTCTTGCACTGTGAGTAAGCATATGGATGGAGGAGTACCTGTAACGTACATGATTACATTAACTTATCGCTTGAATCTTGCTTTTATTGCTGGTAGACAAAAAGAAGAAAGTAGATTGTGCAAAAATTTAGAAACAAGCAGCTCTGCTAACAAGTAGTGCATGTGTTCCTTTATGCTATTCTCGAAAAGTAAACAGAGAACTGAATCCTGTAAATATACCTGACAATTGCCATCTCCGTTACCCTTGAGCTCAACCAGGACATACAACACCAACCTAAATAAGGCATCATATTGGGGTCAAATGACAGACAATCAGAAAAGACCTACCACGGGGCACGGAGAGTATACAGAACATGTCTTCATGTATAGATTTATGGGATGACAAGTATACTGCAGGGGTATTTACCTGTCAAGAAGTCTTCGGTGATCTGAAAAGGCTTCATCAAAAGAAGGAATGTCTCCATTTGTTTTAGGGACATGCTGCAGTAGCAAAGTGAATAAGTAACAAAAACTTTAGACATAACAATGATCTTCAAGGCAACACATGCAAGTTAAAGTAAAACTTTTCAAAGAATGAGTTTCTTGATCATTGACGGAGAGTTAGAGATGCAGGTTCTGAACTTTTATTTTCTAGATTGATGAGTAACAAACTCATTATTAAATGCTGAAATGGGGCTTGCCTTAAGATGGGATGTAAAGTTGCAAAAACTATCACAAAGAACAGTAAAAATGGAAAATAGCTCATCATTTGTATTGATAGGAACAAACATAAAACCTAACCATGGGCATCTACTAGGTAGACCGATAATTCTGCATTTAACATATTATCTGAACCACAAATAGTGTCCGGCATCCTTTAGTAATAACACAAGCATTCTTATGATTACTTAGCAGGAACAAGCAATTACAACTCCTTTGGATACAAAATAGAGGCACTTGTACTGAATTCAGCTTGTTATCATAAGTTTTTATAAAAGGTTCATATAAAGTTTTCCAGTAATACTTATTAGAAAAGTTATCAGTTGGAACAGAGTATTAGAGTGGGATGATAACATCAGTTGCTTCCTGAACACTAATCAAAACAGTTGCTTCTTGGATACTAATTTCCCTGACGCTGACTGAATCTGAAGACGATACTTTGTTGCTGCAGCTAATTAACTTACATTGACAATGACTTCTCCAAAACAGAATTCACAATTGATGTACTACTATGTGAATAATACTGTGTGCTGGTTCTGATTCTTCTAGTGAGATAAATGACGAGGCTTAGGTACTAATCAAACGCTGCCTTCTACTTGCAGACTTTTGGATTGACAAGCTCAGAAGTGACCTAAGCTGGCAATATTATCAACTCCAGAGCACATCACCAGCAAACTCAACATCATTATGTTATTCCATCCCAGATAAAGTTCACATGTTAACATTTCATCCCTCTGCAAGAGCTAAAGTGCAAGAAAACAGAGCATGGAAAACGAATGCACCAAATAGCATCCACACCTTATCCGCAGCCGTGACGACAGACGCAACATTGGACCTGTCGAAGTTCTGGAGCCCCAAAATGATCTGCAGGTGCAAAAGGCCAATCACTATCGTCAGATCCCAACAGCAACATTGCAGGTTGCTCTACGCTTCAACCCAGAGATGGCTTCTAGACTAGCACTATCCATCCATCACACAGTGAATTCAGTACAAATAGTGCCGCGCGCATTGCTATCTTCATCGGGGCTCGAACATGGGCTGGAGCCCTCTGCTTCTTCTACATAAGGTGGAGCTGCACCGGCGTTTGTTTAGGAAAGGGGATTGAGTCAGGAGGGGATGACATGTCTCCATTTACTGTGTGCTGGTTAACTGAAGATTGGTAGTACTGCTGCGCGAGGACGGAACCACTGCTGAACCACTTCTGCGCGAGGACAGGGCGGATAGCTGACGATCTCGGGGCGGAACCAGTGCTGCGCGAGGACGGTGGCGGGGCGGTCGGCCTCCCCGCCGACGGCCCACGAGGCCTTGGCCATGGCGACCTATGCGAGCTCCTCCTGCAGCGCGTGCGCGATGACCTCGTCGTTCTCAACCACGTCGACTCTGACCTCGAGGGCAGGGGCGGTTGTGGGCATGTCGTAGCCGTCAAAAAGGGCGCAGGCGCGCTGGGGCTTCACCGCCCCGCGCCTCTGTCGCCCAGCACCTATAGCGGCAGCGCCCTCTGTTCCGTCAGGTGACAGAGATGAAGGGGGCGGGTCGAGGAAGGGGAAACAGACCGGCGGCACACTCGCACCTGGGAGACGCGGGAGCGCAGGTCGGAGAGGAGGCCGCCGACTGCGGCGGCGTTGCAGGCGTAGGCGTCGGAGCTCCGGTCAAGCTCGTCGGGCAGGACCGAGGAGGAGGCTGCCACCGAGGAGCAGTAGGCTGCGGCGGCAGCGGCCCGGGTGTTGCCTGGACGGGGCCGCCGCGCAGCGAGTCGGCCAGGCATCTCCGGCAGAGGACGATGATGGACGGGTTGTGGGGAGTGGAGTGAACATTCTGTGTTAGAACTCTTGATCTAGATCGATCTGGTTCGGGGTGGGTGGCGTGAGAACGTGGATTTGACGGTTGGTGGCATAGCAGCAGCGCGGTGTGTCCCACCTGCGCTACAACTATCCATCTAGTAGTAGCGCAGATTTTATACCCACGATATTACTATTGTGTGTTGAGTGGGCAGGTTGGAAATCATTTAGTAGCAGCGCAAATTTTTTGTTCCCACGCTACTACTATGTCATACCAGTAGCGCGTTTTTTCTGCCGCGCTATTACTAAGTAGCAGTAGGGCGGGTCAAATAACCCACACTACTACTAAACGTCTATCTATAGGGGTTTTCCTAGTAGTGCAAGTCTGAGCGCGCCTTGGGCCCGGGGGCTACTGTCGGCGTTCTGGGAGCGCGGGTCCCCAGACTTTCCTACCTGAGGCCTGCGGCGTGGCTCGAGTGGTGGCCCAGTACGGCCCATCTTCGTCAGCGCAAGACTCAAGACCCTCACGAGGGGCCAAGCCTCGCCGGGCGGACAACACGAGGCTTCCTTAGGAGCGGCCTCGCCAGGCAGGCTCGCGAGGAGGCGGAGAGATCAAGGCAGGGGTACCTCGCGAGGTGCTCGTGACGCAAGCCGTGACGATCGAGACCAGGCAGGCACCAGGCGGGCGCCGGCCTGCACAGTGTCCTTGTCTCCTTTTTGGTGCAAAGGGGGTAGGCGCAGGCGTGGAGTACCGAGGCATCAGGAAAAGGTTGCCATTTCAGTGCAATGAGACCAAGACCAGTAGTACGACAGGATGGAGGTCACCGTGGAGCCCAAGACGACGTCATCGCCAGTGCCTTTGGCAGCCGAAGACCAACTTTAGTCAGGATAACTTGTACTAGATGTTCCCCTTCAAAATGGCCGTTGTTGGCGCCCTTCCCGCTCAATATTTGGGAAAAGGACCAGGGCCTCTATATATAGGGCCAGCCACCACAGTAGGATAGAGGGATCTCATCGAGTTCTCATTAGGTCGACCGGCGATCGAACTCACCCAAGCAGTTCATCGCACCAGCTGAAGAACACCTCTCACGAGGCTATTCGTCCTTTGTACTGTTCATCATCAGCCCCTTAGGCAATCCACCACACCACACACTGGAGTAGGGTATTACACGACAACGGTGGCCCGAACCAGTATAAATCTAGTGTCCCTCGTGTTGTTCATCGTTTAGCTTAGATTCTTGCGAGGCGATCAGACGTGGAGTGGTAGGGGGAAGATCTTCGCGCGCACCCCAGAGTTCGAACATTAAGGGTCTGGCAGAACCCAACATTCGACAGGCTACCCGTTTTCGTACTGGAGGGCCTTGTGCTAGAGGCAGCCCAAGGCACTCTCCAGCTTATTGCCCATTCGAAAGAAAAAAAAGAGATGCCTCCAACTTATGGCTACTCATCGGTAACCTTTTTCAACTTGGCATCCACCAAATTAGAGGATGCGGTACTGGATACAGACACTCACATTAAACTAAACTTCAGAAGATACGGTATGCATACTAACATTCAAAAGAACAAAAGTTCAGCATGTTTATGCATCTCAATGATTCAACATACTATAACAAAGAAGAACAACTGTTGAAGAATGGGCAAATCTGATAAATGCCCCAAAGGAAAAAGATGATGATCTGGATGTATATGCCAAGAAGAAAATGGGACACAATACCATGGCACACATGTACAAGGAGATCCCAGACAAAGCACTAGAGACTTTCTCTTTTGGATCAGTCCATTTTCTGTTGTCAGGGCTGCCTACTATCAATTGGATTCTGAGGCACACTTTGTTGCCCAAGTCTGGTGACCACAACATGATCAGAGGGCATGCCATCAATATGTTGCATTTATTTGATGTGCCACAGAAATTCAAAGTCATGAGTCTCATAGTAGAAACCATTAAGAGGACTGCAGTAGATCATAAGAGGAGCTGTGGATATGCCCCTCAGATTCAGGAATTGATCAACTCAAAGATGGGAACTGGCAAATATCTATTGGATAGGGAACACTTTCCACTCTATCCAGACTTTGAAGACAATGAGGTTGTCATGAATGAGGATGATCCATCATCAGTTCAAGCTCAAGAGAAGAAGGAGAAGGCAAGAAAGGAGAAGGCTGCCAAGATGCCAACTCAAGAGGAGGCATCTGAGTATTTCTTGAAAAACAAGCAGGAGCAGCTTGGTTACTTGATAGCATCATCTCTGACGATTGAGAAGGGGTTGGCCACCTTAACTCAGAATCAGGAGAGCCTAGAGAGAATTATGGAACAAAAGTTCTATGATCTAGATGTCAAAGTAACTGAGATTCAGTCAGTTGTGGAGCAACTGCAGGATGAAATGCAGGAGAGGAAGGGCAAGACAACCACAAATGTTTTTGCCAGAGTGCCTAGAGCTCAGAGGTCAGCTGCTGTGCCAGTGCCAGACACTAGAGCAACATCTTCAGCACCAGCTACTGCCCCTTCAGCTCCAGTGCAACCAGCTTCAGCATCAACTCCAGCACCCTCTACATCAACTGAAGCCTTCATCCTTGGAGTTATCCGCACACCACCAACTGAAGACCAAGCCTGAGAGTCGATCTAGCACTATGCATTTTGTATGAACTTTTTGGTAACTTGTTGCCAAAGGGGGAGAAAAATGTATAGATCATAGGCTTCGAGAGAGAGAGAGAGTGTCGCTTTTGTTCTCTCTTACTTTGTTGGTTTAAACTAGTTTGCTTTTTGATTGGTTGAGATACTATGCTTGTGAGACATTGATGATCATGTGTTTGATCATAAGCTACACTTATGCATGTTTGATGATTTTATCCAATCTATCCTATGTGATCATTCACTTTGCTTGGTGATGAGTGCATGTATTCAATCTTATCATTTTGAGCGCTCCACCAAGATGTATGTGACATGGAAGAGTAACCCATGAGTCTAATTCCTGTGCATTTGCAGTCCAAAGCAAAATTTTAAACTATGCACAAATTTAGGGGGAGCTCTTGCTTATCACATACTTCTCAAAGCGACGATGTTTTTATTCTTATTATCATTTGTCGAAGCTTTGATCTATACGTTGTCATCAATTACCAAAAAGGGGGAGATTGAAAGTGCAACTATCCCTAGGTGGTTTTGGTAATTCATAACAACATATAGCTCATTGAGCTAATGCTATTCCAAGACTATTATTTCAGGAAAGCTCAATGAATGGCATGGCATGGATGATGAAAGTGGATCCCTCAAAATATTAAGAACAAAGGATTGGCTCAAGCTCAAAGGCTCAAGACTCTTCATTTTATATTTTAGTGATCCAAGATCACATTGAGTCTATAGGAAAAGCCAATAGTATCAAGGAGGGATGAGGTGTTGCTTAATGAGCCTCTTGCTTCATGTGCTTTGTTATATGCTCCAAAAACCCTCAGCTACTTTCCCACATCCACAAATGACCTAAACCCAAAGCCAAAATCGGTCACACCGATTCTTCCAATCCGGCGCCACCGATTCCAAAAGTCATAGCCACTGCCACAAACCCTAAGAAAATCGGTCCTACCGATAGGGATCTCGGTCTCACCGAGATGGGATTGTAATCTCTCTGTTTCCCTTCATAATGTTTCGGTCTAACCGAAGTGAGCGATCGGTCCCACCGAGATTGCAATGTAAACTCTCTGTTTCCCTTTTGTAACATTTTGGTCTCACCGAAAAGAGCAAATCGGTCCCACCGAGTTTACCTGACAACCTCTCTGGAAAGCTTATTACCAAAATCGGTTTCACCGAGTTTGTGTAATCGGTCTTACCGAGATTACGTTATGACCTAACCCTAATCGAATCGGTCTCACCGAGATGCATGTCAGTCCCACCGAAAATCACTAACGATCACTAGGTTTACTAAATCGGTCCGACCGAGTCTGTTGAATCGGTCCCACCGAGTTTGGTAAATTGCGTGTAACGGTTAGATTTTGTGTGGAGGCTATATATACCCCTCCACCTCCTCTTCATTCGTGGAGAGAGCCATCAGACTAAACCTACACTTCCAACTTATCATTTCTGAGAGAGAACCACCTACTCATGTGTTGAGGTCAAGATATTCCATTCCTACCTTATGAATCTTGGTCTCTAGCCTCCCCAAGTTGCTTTCCACTCAAATCCTCTTTCCACCAGATCCAAATCCTATGAGAGAGAGTTGAGTGTTGGGGAGACTATCATTTGAAGCACAAGAGCAAGGAGTTCATCATCAACGCACCATTTTTTACTTCTTGGAGAGTGGTGTCTCCTAGATTGGCTAGGTGTCACTTGGGAGCCTCCGACAAGATTGTGGAGTTGAACCAAGAAGTTTGTAAGGGCAAGGAGATTGCCTACTTCGTGAAGATCTACCGCTAGTGAGGCAAGTCCTTCATGGGCGACGGCCATGGTGGGATAGACAAGGTTGCTTCTTCGTGGACCCTTTGTGGATGGAGCCCTCCGTGGACTCGCGCAACCGTTACCCTTCGTGGGTTGAAGTCTCCATCAACGTGGATGTACGATAGCACCACCTATCAGAACCATGCCAAAAACATCCGTGTCTCCAATTGCTTATTGAATCCTCCAAACCCTTCCCTTTACTTTCTTGCAAGTTGCATGCTTTAATTTCCGTTGCCTATATACTCTTTGCATGCTTGCTTGAATTGTGTGATGATTGCTTGACTTGTCCTAAGATAGCTAAAAACTGCCAAACTCTAAAACTGGGAAAAGGTTAAGTTTTTAATTGGTCAGGTAGTCTAATCACCCCCCCTCTAGACATACTTCAAGGTCCTACAAGTGGTATCAGAGCTTTGATCTCCATTTGCTTTGATTTCCATAGCTTTTGGTGGTCATAGCCTTGGTTTCACAACCTAGGAGATTATGGCGTCTAGCGAGGGAAATTATCACCGTAGAGGTCCTTACTTTGATGGTACTAATTTTGCTAGTTGGAAGCATAAGATGAAAATGCATATTCTCGGACATAACCCCGCCGTTTGGGCAATTATTTGTATTGGCTTGCAAGGTGAATTCTTTGATGGGAGAGAACCAAATCGTGAAGCGAATGCGGAAGAATTGAAGATGCTGCAATACAACGCTCAAGCTTGTGATATCATCTTCAACGGATTGTGCCTCGAAGAATTCAACAAAATCAGCCGTCTTGAGAATGCAAAGGAAATTTGGGATACTTTGATTGATATGCACGAAGGTACCGAATCCGTCAAGGAATCCAAGTTGGATGTGCTCCAAAGTCAGCTTGACAAGTTCAAAATGAAGGATGGCGAAGGTGTCGCTGAAATGTACTCTAGGCTTGCACTTATCACAAATGAGATTGCCGGCTTAGGGAGTGAAGAGATGACCGACAGATTCATCATCAAGAAAATCTTAAGAGCATTGGGTGGAAGTATGATACCGTGTGCACATTAATTCAAATGATGCCCAACTACAAAGATCTCAAGCCAACGGAAGTCATTGGGAGGATTGTTGCTCATGAGATGTCACTCAAGGATAAGGAGGAACTTCACAACAAGTCAAGTGATGCTTACAAAGCCTCAAGTGAAGCCCCCACATCATCAAGTGAGAAACAAACCTTCAATGAAGAATTGAGCTTAATGATGAAGAACTTCAACAAATTCTACAAGAGTAGAAGCAAAGAAAGAAGCTCCAAGTCAAGGTCTTATCATGACGAAAGATCTTCTAGTCGAGAGCGCAATTGCTACAATTGTGGGAGGCCTGGACACTACTCCAATGAGTGTACGGCACCCTACAAAAGAAGATAAGATTCTCTAAAAAGAAGAAGCAAAAGAGAAGAATCACCACCAAGAGAGATAAGGAGTAGAGATGATCGTTATGAACAAAGACCCTCACGGAGAAGCAAGGATTCAGAAAGGAAGGACAAGTCATCAAGGAGCTACACAAAACAAAGACATCAAGCTCATGTTGGTGAATGGGTATCCAGCTCCGACTCCGACAATCACTCCGAGAGAAGCTATCACTCCGACTCCGAACATACTCAAGATGAAGGTGTTGCCGGTCTAGCATTTGTGTCAACCAACTCCTACGACATATTTGATTCACCAAATGAAGGAATTGGAAGATGCTTCATGGCAAAAGGTCCAAAGGTAACACATCCTGAGTATGTTGATTTCAATAGTGATGAAGATGACTTGCTTGTGGATGATGATTTACTTGTTGACAACTCTAGTGATGAATACTATGATGAAACATCAATTAATCATGCTAAACAAACGAATGACAATGATAATGAGAAAATTGAGCTTCTAACTAAAGAACTAAACACTCTAAAGTTGTCTCATGAAACTATCTTCAAAGATCATCGAGAACTTTTAAGGGCTCATGAGAAGTTACGCTTTGAAAAGCTCAATCTTGAGCAAGAGCATGAGTTCTTAAAGGCAATCAATGATGATCTCCGTAAGAAAAGTTCTTATTACATTGCCAAGCGTTTACTCTTATCTACTTACATGCCTCAAGTCAAGTCTGGTAGCAAGTACAAGAAAGATACTTCCTCTAGTAGTAACAATAATAATGTTAAATCCAATATTTTTGCTTCTAGTAGTTCTCTTGATCCCACTAATGATTCTCTTAGCCAAGTTACACTTGAGCAAGAAAATAGCTTATTGAAGGGAATTATAGAGAAAGGTGTTTACAAGAGCCTTGCCGGGAGTAAGCAATTCGAGGAAATTGTACGCAAGCAAGGAAGACACCGGAAGAATCAAGGTGTTGGTTTTGAACGAAAGTTCAATGCCAATGGAGTTGAGTGGGAAGAAGATCAATACCCCAAGACGAAGTTTGTCCCTCAACAAGAGAAGTATGATCCTACTTCCTTCAAGGGAACACAAGCTCAAGATGATCTTCCTCCACAAGACCACAAGAACAAAGGCAAGGATAAGCTTCAAGAAGAAATTGATGCATTTGAAGAAGCACCTAAGGTCTCGGCCAAGTGGATTCCCAAGACTACGTCAAGTTCTACTTCATCAAGTACAACTACAACTCCAAGGATTCCCATCAAGATGATGTGGATCCCGAAGAAGAAGAACTAGAGAGTTCTTGAGGGTGACTCCGCCAACATTCTTCACTCATATCTTCATGGCAAGGACAAGTGCAATCAACTTCCACATTTTGCACTTGTTCAAGGAGTCACAAACCCTCATGATGGTAAGGCAAGGGACAAGGTAACCAAATAGTTTCATGGACATCATGTTGTGTGTGCATCACTCTATGTCTATGGATATTCTTGTTTGTTCCTAGTGGGACTAACCCATGTAGGCAAGTTGAAAGTGCAACTCACTCCAAAGGATTGCTCCAAATGATCTACTTCAACATTGAGCATCCACATCTTCAACACCTACATGAAGTCATCATCGACAAAACCCAAGGTTAGTTCATCCCTCTAAAGGGGGATCTCACATCTAGGGGCAGCTTAACTCAAACATTGAGTCAAAGCAACTCTAATGGTGTGAACACATCAATGCATTATGTAAAAGTGGTAACCCCACTTGAGCTTAAACGATGAGTATGACCTATGATCAAATGTTCTCATTTGACTCCTAAGTCAATATACTCATATATAGATGACCTAGTCATCGCCAATTGTTTGATAGATGCTAGAATTGGTTGTGCATGCTTTGCCACATATTTCATTTGCCATTTTATTGTGTGAGCATGTTGGAGCATATTTTACTCATTCGAGGACATCCACTTGTTGTTTTGACTGTTTGGTTCATTCTTATTTTGGCCTAGTGGATGGACAAGAATGCCTAAGAACCCTCTCTAGCTATCTATGCTTTTCTCGTCTCAAACTCTATTCATGCTACATCACAAAATTTGATCAAGTCAGATTCGAACCACTCTGTGTGAGGAGCACTCGGAGTCCCCGATTCGTCATAGACTTAAACTTCCAAAACCTCTTTGTGATTCTCGGTCTGACCGATTCCTCCATTTCGGTCCTACCGAGATCATTAAGTTGATCCGAGTTTTCAATCTTGGTGTAGCCGATTTGAACTTTTCGATCACACCGAGTTGCTGTAACTGAACACAGTTATGCATCTCGGTGCCACCGAGTTGTTCCAGTCGGTCACACCGACAGGGTCGGGCTATATATAGACACGGGCAAAATTTTGGAAATTTCTCCGAACCCCTTCACCCGCGCAATAGCTCGCTCTGCCATCGAAGGTCTCCGGATCGTCTCCTCATCGCCAGCCGCTTCCTGTCGCTGGTCTCCACCGCCGTCAACAGAATTCTACCCCACCGTTGCCACCATAGTGAGTTCATCGCTGCATTAGGGTATGGACTCAATCCTTGTGCTATCCACATCTGATTCCTAGCACATTGTACTTTTATTGATTCTTGCCACGATTGAAATAATCCTATCCAGCCAAAGTAGTCCGTAGAGTAGATTAGATTCAAAATTTTAGGTTTAGGTTTCCGCCGAAACCATCTCCGACCAACCGAGTTGAAAAACTCGGTCTCACCGATTTGGCATATGCCATTGCACAAGTGACTCTCGGTCTGACCGAGAATTACTAATCGGTGCGACCGATTTTAGGATTCTGTGAAACCCTAGCAGTCTCGGTGCCACCGAACTGAGACTCGGTCCAACCGAGTTCAACAGTTTAGGTTCCAAAAACTGCTTCGGTATCACCGAGTTTGAAAATCGGTTGATCCGAAATGCTTTCTGTGGAAAACTAAAACTGAATTTTTTGGATCATTCTTTTGAAATATCTCTGCATTTTGTGATGCTCATCCACTCTATCTCATCTATAACTCTTCACAGGGTCAGCAGTCATCTTTTGCAGCATGTCAGACCAGAGTGACAGTCAGAACAGGTCAGCAGAGCAGATTCACTTGAGTGAGGGCACTAGTCCCTCCAGCACTTCAGATGAAGGGAGCAGAAGCACTCCTAGCAACCTGCCTAAGGCTGCTACCAGGCAAAGGAGGAAGAGAACCTCAGACTCAGAAGATGAGGACTACAAAGCTGAGAAAGATGAGGCTACTTCCAAGAAAGTGGTGCTCAAGAAGGGATGTGGCTCAACAAAGGATATAAAGCCAGGCATGAAGTTTAAAAGGCCTGCAGGAAGACAACCAATGTCCAAGGTCAGAGCATCAATTCAACTGCCTGAAAATCCCGATCCCAAAGAACCAGCTGCTGAAGGCAAGAAGAGGAAGGAAAGGGTCAATAAGACCATGGCCAGAGTTGTAGGGCAACCTTACATGATGGAAGAGGAAGAGCTTACTGCACCAGCACCAAAGGCACCAAATCTTATGGGTGATGCTATTAAATCTGGGGCTGCAACATCTAAGCCCAAGGAAGCACCCAAAGCTGCCCCCAAGGCCAAGTCTACACCAAAGAGGAATACCAGGAGTATTCCAGCTGCTGAGAAGAACAAGGCCCCAGTGCCTAAGGTTGCTGAGGAGGAAGATGAAGAAGGACAAGTTCTAAGGAAGCTCAAGCCTAAGATACCAGATCACAATGATGCCCATCCTATGGCTGAGGACATGAACATCAGAAAAGACTCAGGATTGAGGCTATGGAGGATGGCAGATCCATATGCCACATGGAGAGGAACTGCTGTTGATTACAGGTTCCATACAAAGGAACAGCAGGACTTCTATGAGACAATCTTATTGGACAAGAAGCCTATAGTTTGTGATATGAGGTGGGTCGACTGGACCTACATGAAGGAGAATGAAGAGCACTATCCTGGAGTGCAAGACAGCTTTGATGCTTGTGGAGTTGCAGATTTTGTTGGGAAAAAGCTCACAAACTGGAATGATGAACTAATCATGCAATTCTACTCCACAACACATTTTTACCCAGATGGAAGAATTGTTTGGATGTCTGAAGGTACAAGGTACCAATCCACTGTTGAAGAATGGGCAAATCTGATAAATGCCCCAAAGGAAAAAGATGATGATCTGGATGTATATGCCAAGAAGAAAATGGGACACAATACCATGGCACAAATGTACAAGGAGATCCCAGACAAAACACTAGAGACTTTCTCTTTTGGATCAGTCCATTTTCTGTTGTCAGGGCTGCCTACTATCAATTGGATTCCGAGGCACACTTTGTTGCCCAAGTCTGGTGACCACAACATGATCAGAGGGCATGCCATCAATATGTTGCATTTATTTGATGTGCCACATAAATTCAAAGTCATGAGTCTCATAGTAGAAACCATTAAGAGGACCGCAGCAGATCATAAGAGGAGTTGTGGATATGCCCCTCAGATTCAGGAATTGATCAACTCAAAGATGGGAACTGGCAAATATCTATTGGATAGGGAACACTTTCCACTCTATCCAGACTTTGAAGACAATGAGGTTGTCATGAATGAGGATGATCCATCATCAGTTCAAGCTCAAGAGAAGAAGGAGAAGGCAAGGAAGGAGAAGGCTGCCAAGATGCCAACTCAAGAGGAGGCATCTGAGTATTTCTTGAAAAACAAGCAGGAGCAGCTTGGTTACTTGATAGCATCATCTCTGAGGATTGATAAGGGGTTGGCCACCTTAACTCAGAATCAGGAGAGCCTAGAGAGAATTATGGAACAAAAGTTCTATGATCTAGATGTCAAAGTAACAGAGATTCAATCAGTTGTGGAGCAACTGCAGGATGACATCCAGGAGAGGAAGGGCAAGGCAACCACAAATGTTTTTGCCAGAGTGCCTAGAGCTCAGAGGTCAGCTGCTGTGCCAGTGCCAGACACTAGAGCAACATCTTCAGCACCAGCTACTGCCCCTTCAGCTCCAGTGCAACCAGCTTCAGCATCAACTCCAGCACCCTCTACATCAACTGAAGCCTTCATCCTTGGAGTTATCCGCACACCACCAACTGAAGACCAAGCCTGAGAGTCGATCTAGCACTATGCATTTTCTATGAACTTTTTGGTAACTTGTTGCTAAAGGGGGAGAAAAATGTATAGATCATAGGCTTCGAGAGAGAGAGAGTGTCACTTTTGTTCTCTCTTACTTTGTTGGTTTAAACTTGTTTGCTTTTTGATTAGTTGAGATACTATGCTCGTGAGACATTGATGATCATGTGTTTGATCATAAGCTACACTTATGCATGTTTGATGATTTTATCCAATCTATCCTATGTGATCATTCACTTAACTTGGTGATGAGTGCATGTATTCAATCTTATCATTTTGAGCGCTCCACCTAGATGTATGTGACATGGAAGAGTAACCCATGAGTCTAATTCCTGTGCATTTGCAGTCCAAAGAAAAATTTTAAACTATGCACAAATTTAGGGGGAGCTCTTGCTTATCACATACTTCTCAAAGCGACGATGTTTTTATTCTTATTATCATTTGTCGAAGCTTTGATCTATATGTTGTCATCAATTACCAAAAAGGGGGAGATTGAAAGTGCAACTATCCCTAGGTGGTTTTGGTAATTCATAACAACATATAGCTCATTGAGCTAATGCTATTCCAAGACTATTTTTTCAGGAAAGCTCAATGAATGGCATGGCATGGATGATGAAAATGGATCCCTCAAAATACTAAGGACAAAGGATTGGCTCAAGCTCAAAGGCTCAAGACTCTTGATTTTATATTTTAGTGATCCAAGATCACATTGAGTCTGTAGGAAAAGCCAATACTATCAAGGAGGGATGAGGTGTTGCTTAAAGAGCCTCTTGCTTCATGTGCTTTGTGATATGCTCCAAAAACCCTCAGCTACTTTCCCACATCCACAAATGACCTAAACCCAAAGCCAAAATTGGTCACACCGATTCTTCCAATCCGGCGCCACCGATTCCAAAAGTCATAGCCACTGCCACAAACCCTAAGCAAATCGGTCCTACTGATAGGGATCTCGGTCTCACCGAGATGGGATTGTAATCTCTCTGTTTCCCTTCATAACGTTTCGGTCTAACCGAAGTGAGTGATCGGTCCCACCGAGATTGCAATGTAAACTCTCTGTTTCCCTTTTGTAACATTTCGGTCTCACCGAAAAGAGCAAATCAGTCCCATCGAGTTTACCTGACCAACTCTCTGGAAGGCTTATTACCAAAATCGGTTTCACCGAGTTTGTGTAATCGGTCTTACCGAGATTACGTTATGCCCTAACCCTAACCGAATCGGTCTCACTGAGATGCATGTCAGTCCCATCGAAAATCACTAACAGTCACTAGGTTTACTAAATCGGTCTGACCGGGTCTGTTGAATTGGTCCCACCGAGTTTGGTAAATTGTGTGTAATGGTTAGATTTTGTGTGGAGGCTATATATACCCCTTCACCCCCTCTTCATTCGTGGAGAGAGCCATTAGAATAAACCTACACTTCCAACTTACCATTTCTGAGAGAGAACCACCTACTCATGTGTTGAGGTCAAGATATTCCATTCCTACCTCATGAATCTTGATCTCTAGCCTCCCCAAGTTGCCTTCCACTCAAATCCTATTTCCACTAGATCCAAATCCTATGAGAGAGAGTTGAGTGTTGGGGAGACTATCATTTGAAGCACAAGAGCAAGGAGTTCATCATCAATGCACCATTTGTTACTTCTTGGAGAGTGGTGTCTCCTAGATTGGCTAGGTGTCACTTGGGAGCCTCCGACAAGATTGTGGAGTTGAACCAAGAAGTTTGTAAGGGCAAGGAGATCACCTACTTTATGAAGATCTACCGCTAGTGAGGCAAGTCCTTCGTGGGAGACGGCCATGGTGGGATAGACAAGGTTGCTTCTTCGTGGACCCTTCGTGGGTGGAGCCCTCCGTGGACTCGCGCAACCGTTACCCTTCGTGGGTTGAAGTCTCCATCAACGTGGATGTACGATAGCACCACCTATCGGAACCATGCCAAAAACATCCGTACCTCCAATTGCGTTTGAATCCTCCAAACCCTTCCCTTTACTTACTTGCAAGTTGCATGCTTTAATTTCCGCTGCCTATATACTCTTTGCATGCTTGCTTGAATTTTGAGATGATTGCTTGACTTGTCCTAAGATAGCTAAAAACTGCCAAACTCTAAAATTGGGAAAAGGTTAAGTTTTTAATTGGTCAAGTAGTCTAATCACCCCCCCTCTAGACATACTTCAAGGTCCTACAACGATCATCTGGACGAAGGGGATACTGACCTGCCTTAGGAAGATTATATATAATTTCATAAGTCCTTGGTTGATTTCCACCTTCGGCTGCACTGCTTGTTTGCTCCTCCACACATGACAGGATAGTTCCGCATTGCATTTATCAAGTCAACGTACGAATAAGCTAATTTCATCTTGCGGTGGTCATTGTACCTAGTTACAAATGTAGGAATACCTGGAGCACCATGAGGTTAGCTGACTGCAGGTAGATGCATCCATATAAATTTTCTGCGGTGCTACCAAAATTGAGGTTTGTATCCCTTCCCGTTATGAGAATTCTTCTTGAAGTTGGTAGAATGTGAGGCTTGTTCTTTGCATCAAACTTGCCTTCCCCCTAAGATTTGCTTGTTGTTTTGGGGTTGGTTGGGCTGGAAGTTCTTCTCGTGTATCATGTGGGCACTAGAAGCTCACTCAGCGACCCGAGCACGTGTGTCTTTTGCTCTCGCCTTCTCTTCAAAATCAAGAGTGCTAATGAGATCCAAAACAGAAAACTCATGTCTCTTGTTTTCAGAGAAGTAGCAAAATCGTTCCACGAAGGTGGAAGCTTGGCAATGATGGGCCCAACAACAAATTTGTCCGGCAACACACACTTAAAGTACTCAAGTTCCTTAGAGAGTGACTGTATCTCATGGGTCTGCTGAACAACAGAGTGCTCATCAGTCATCTTGTAGTCACAGAATTGCTCCATGACGTACAACTCGTTGCCAGCGCCCGAGGGCCCAAATGTGGCCTCGAGCGCAGCCCACATGTCTTTGCCATTGTCAAACGACATATATGAATCCATAATGGAATCGTCAAGAACGCTCAGCAGGGCGGCTTTGAAGAGGGTATCCATGTTCTCAAGAGCTTCCTGCTATGTAGGATTAAGATCGCCCTCAGGCTTACCCTTAGTGGCGTCATAGCAGTACATGATCTGAAACCAATATACTACTCTTGTGCGCCACCTTTTATATTGCACCCCCTTAAAAGGAGGCGGCTTCAAAAGCACAACAAAACCACCCGGAGTAAATTGCCTATAATCAGGTTTTTGGTTGGATTGTTGAATATATGAGCAATTTACTATGAGATTTAATTCGAATCAGTAGTAAATAGATCATGACGAAAATTCCAAACATCAAAGTAATGATGCGGACTAAACCAGGAGGACAGAATCACATACTGTACAGCGGGAGCAGAACTGTTGTGGTTGATGTTGTCACTCATGTCGTTGATGAAGAGGTTACCGAGGTCGGGGAAGAAGACTGTCATTGAGGAAGTCGTTGCTGGCAGCAGTCACATGAGTGTGCTCCCCAAAAACCTGATCGCCCCTCTCCCATACAGGATCACGAAAGACAGGGTTCAGAGGACTGCTGCCCCTTCTCGCAGTGCACGCCGGAAGGAGGGCTGGAGAAGAATTGCATTGCGGCGCTAAGATCTGGAACGGTGCGAAACCATATGATACAACGACGGCTAGGGTAGAGCATGTCAGGTTGGTCGCGAGTAAGACCAAGTATAATAGTGGGCCTTTGGCCCCCAAACCCCACGTCCAAGTCAATAATAGCCCCACCAAGGTTTGTCTAAAAAACGAAGTAATTAAGGTGTCCATTAGTCCCTTTAGTATAAATAGTATATCATTAATAATGGCCCCACCTTTTGTCTCACAAAGTATGTTGGGGCTCCTGCTACAACTGGCTCCAAGTTTACAATCCGCTTCTCTTCTCTCTCCTCTTCTCTCTCCTTAAACTAACCACAAATACTATATTTAAATCCTTATAGCCTGCTTATGTCATCTAATTGTAGTACTTGCTCTAAAGTTACTCTCCACTGTGTAGTCTGAAATGCCGGGCGTGCAGTGGGCGGTGCCCTCGGTTAGCGCGCCGCTTTAACGGCGGAAGCAGTGAGAGGTCGCGTCGCCCTGACTTGCCATCAATGTGGAGCGGCGGGCTCAGGTGGCTCCGGGCGGGAAGTGCGCGCCGGAGGGGGGATGGTTTTTTGTGGGCCAAGAAGGTGAGAAGCCAACTTGGGATCGGTCCGGACGGGGAAATATCATGTGCTCCCATACTCACTAGTAAGATTTCATGCATATGACACTAGTATATGTTACTACTCCCTCCTTTCCGGTTTATAGCGATGTTTAGAGTAACATAGTAATATGTTACAGTATAAGTTACTCCCCACTATGACCAGCCTTGGCCTCTCCCAGTGCTCCACCATGTATAGCTGCTAAGCCTGCCACATAGGCATAAAATATGATGTGGCAAGTTAATTAAGAAGAGAGAGACTAGCTTGGTGACTGCAGGAAGAAATGGTGGAAATACAGTTTTGAGTCTATAGCTAATTAAATGAAGCAAGCTTAGCAACAATAAACTAAGCACCTATGCATTGAATACTTGAGTTACTAAGCCATTTAATGCACTTAGCACCTCATCTAAGCACATCTAAGCACTTAGCACTTAGCACCCCCTTGACCGTGGTCCTTGACGGTGTACGTCACCTTGTGTCTCATAATTTTCCTCGTCATCATCTGAGTCCTAGAAGATCTCACCCACATCATCATTAGGCATGCAACCACCTTGATAGACAACATGCGCAGAAGGAGTAGAGGCGACTGGGGATGCACCACGTCATGGGCACTCCATACGTGCTCGTGTGTGTGCAGCGTGCGTGTTTTTCCATCGGTGCTAGCTCTTAGGCCGAGGCTGTAGTCGTCTTTGTCTCCCACTAGTCGTTGAGCAACGAAGGCAAAGAGGTGCATCAAGAGATGCGTAGGCACCGTTGTGTGCGAGCTTCGCCGTAGCACGACGAACCGGACATTGCCGCAGATGGCGCACGCCTCCATGCAGCCGAGTATGTACACATGTGTTATTCACGTGCATTCTGCGGCCGAGTGTGTGTGCATGCACGTGTTGTGTACGTGCGTTGTGTGCTCCATGCTATGCGCGTATGTGCATGAGTTGGATCAGATGGAGTTAGTGCGTTGGCGTGTGTACATGCGTGGTTGCATACGTCCTGTACATGCGTGGCTTGTTGCGTGGTTATCAATATAAACTATAAAACATCTTCAACTTAGCATCCTGATGTATCATTTCTAGTGGTTAGCGAAGAGTTCATGTTCTTTGTTTATAGGTGGGCATGCGGCAAAAAACAGGGGAAAACACGCAAGGTTCCTTGCAGGTGCTCCACCGTGAGGTTCCTTGCTCCTTCTCGGTCGTCGGGAATCTATGTTCTTCAACTCTTTTCTTTTACGTGAACTTTGTTCAACCTTTTGCCAACACGCGAGACATCTAGCATCAAGGTGCACGTGTCATGCAAGAATATGCAGATAATCAGATAAGAAGTGCGTAAGTGAGTCGTGCACTTCAATGGCACCTACTATGCAATTTTTTTTCTCCTTGATGGCACGTGAATAGTGCACGTACTCAATGACGGAGCACGGGATGGTAGCCATGACATGGTCACCCCTTTTTTGGAGAGAGTACGTACTAAATAACTTTGATGTGTCCCATCAACTTGCAGAATCATGAGAAGCTTGATTATGCCTTCTCCCTCGCCAACGCGTGCGCGGTGGCTCGCAGCACGAGGAGAAACTTTTGTTTGCAAGCGGTGGACGTGCAGCAGTTCATTTGGTGTCAGATTGCCAGAAGTACTACTGTAGAACCATCGACTTCCAGAAGAGGCAAAGATCTAGCGCAAGGTCACCTACTAACCTTAGTCTAGGTGTAGTGGGAGTAACATAAGTAGGGGTACCTCCTTTTTTTAATTCTATAAACAACCACACACAAATATCGAGGTGCTGGTTACGTAGAACAAATTTCCTGGAGTCTGTGCTCAGCCCTCCTCTATCTCTCTTCTCAGCCAGCCAGCAAACATGCGGAGCCCATCGTCTGTTTGCTCAATATTGCTGCATGGCAGGTGGAGCCGGATGAAGGATGTCCAACATGTGGGCAAACAAAGTTGAATCGTTTCTGGCATTGCTATCAATCCTTCAGGATTTGTTTATATGTACGCATAATTTTAATGAAATTGTACTGTGATGCTATGAAGGTTTCAACTTTGGTTCCCGCAGGAAAAAAGGTTTCAAATTAGGATTCATGTGTCTTGCCTCAAGATTATCTCGTTACAACATTCCATCAAGTACAAATGAAACTACCATGGCTGCTAATGCATCTCAATGGTTCACAGATCAGTGCCAATATTCACATCACAACTGAAGACAAAGTTGTGAGAAGGTGTACAAATAAAGAAAAATATATAATTGATCGATGATGTCCATAGGCATGGCTCCATTTCCTTGGCACAGTGTTCATTGCTTAGCAGCTAGTTTCACCCAACTCTGTAGCCAAAAATGAGGTGTATGGAGGACACCACAATCCGATCATTTTATGCAGCTCCACTAAAATCGAGCGGACCATCCCTGTTTGCAGAGATATCCAGTCAGTGTGATTACAATAATAGTGGAACTAGATGATGAAACATAACACACACAAATAGAAGCCGATCACCTCTACGATCTCTCTTTAGGACTAACTACTTGTTGGAGAAGATTAGGCATGGAGTTGGATGAGGAGGATAGCAAAACCAATCTCTCTTTCTGCAGTCCCACATAAATGTAAAAATGTTGCCCGTGTGACATTTTGGTGAAACTACACAAAACACTCTTAAGAAAAAAATGATTTGTGCAGTTCACCAAAAGGTCACAATAGCAACGAGGTGAAAATGGATAACCCTGTTTGCAAAAGGAGGTAGAAAGGAAACAATTACTGCCCAATAACACGAGTTGAAGACACATACGCCGACAAAAAAGAAGCATACTCCATGTAATAAGGGAAACATAGCACATGATGGTTTATCAAAAACGGTTTGAGGACGAGATTGCAAGATGGAAAGTACGCTGGCCGAGATACGATCTAAGCAAACAACTAAAGAAGATCCACATGCAGCAACGTGGGAAGATGGGCAGTGGAGCAAGGCCGGAGGAAGCTGTACCTGAGGGTCATTGGGATGTTACTAGGAGGGCGCTGGCGGCCGGGATCTGCCCATACCACGGCAGCGAGCAAGTGGCGAAGGCCCTACCGCGCCGGAGCATGGTCAGAGAGAATGGCGGGTACCGCATATCGGGGCGTGCTGCCTCAACGCCGTCGAACGGAGAGACGATGCACATCCTCCCTTTCCGCCGGCGGATGGGATGCGGCCGGATCACTGACCAACGCCGAGAGAGAGAGAGGCCACCGCCGCCTTGTGTGAGATGGTGTGACGAGAGACAAATCCATTTTTCCATTTTCCCCATGGCAATCGTTTTATATTCTGTACGTGCCATTAAGGAATATATAACTTTATTTAATACTAACATGTCAAGTCGAACTTTGTTCCGTCTAAGCGTTGTACCCGACCCTCCTTCGAGTAAACAACCGCCACACGCGTCAAATTATCGTGTGGGCTGCCTTTTCATACAGAAACAAACTCCACCATGTACCCGCGCGGGTATGGCCGGGAACGAGACGTGAGTACGTGCGCCCTGCATGCACCTCTTCTTTAGTTGCAGGTACGTATGTGGGTGGGTGTGAGAGAGATGGTTTGTGCGAAATAGAGGCAATGTGTTAATGATATCTCAAACAAAAAAACCTAACGTATGCAATGTGTGTGAAACAGAGTCATGGACATGAGATATCGATAGAATTGAAAACAGGTGTTGACGCTCAAAAGTGGCACGTTTATAAAGAGTGGCTTGAAGCTATGTCAAGATTAATTCAAACTTACTATTGAAAGTCACCATGAGATGGCTCTCTTTGAGAAGATAAGGATGAATATGAAGATGGTCTAAAACAGAGCTCGGATGTAAAAGTTATGACAAGTTCAGAGATACTCATGTCGACACCAGATTAAAGAATGGATAGAAACCCAATTAACATTGCTTCAAATGGAGAAAGTTTCAAAATGAAAGTTGTGCGCCTCGTCGAAATGATAGATTTTGATATAAATATCATCCCAATCCGAGGTCGTATGCAAAAGTTAGAGCCCGCACAACACGACCCTCCACTGAGCAAAATATGACGCCCGGAACCAGACACATGTGGGTATGTCTGATGAGCTGCGTGAATAATTAGCTGTTTTGTGCGAGCGATTTGACCCTTGAGATGACCTCTGATGGAAAAACGTTAAACATGAAAGTTGTTCGTGTCGTCGAAATGGTTAAGATTCCTCTTGGACTCGTTTCCATCTGAGGTCGTTTACCACCACAAAAAAGACCCGCAAGGTGCAGATAGTTTTAGACCGAACAGTTTTGGAAAGTTCGGATAAAACCAATCCGAATTTGACTAGGGTTTTGGACGTGAATCCAAACCTTTTCCTTACACAGGAAGTACAGCCGCCTCTTATATACCTAAGGGGTGATGGACGATTGAACAACACACAATCGAACAAACCATCTACCACTTTTACCTTTACTTTTATCTTCTCCCTTGTTCTTCTTCTTCCTCGTTCTTTGTTCGTTCTTCTTTTGCAGGGCGGCGAACCTCGAGGCCCTAAGGGCGGTCAGGCCGACCTAGGGCAGCCCATAGCCGCCGCGCGCCCTGACGGGGTCCCTCCTGGGCGTGTGGGGTTTCGGGTTCTAAAAAGCGCCCGCCGGATTTCTTGCGTATCGCGCTTCTGGCGGGTCTCCTTCGACGTGAGTTGCGGTGCATCACCCCCGACGTAAAGGGTACACGGCGACGTGTTCGTGTGCGAACACACTTTTTGGCGACTCCGCTAGGGATCAAGCTTTGAACAGTCTCCAGCCTATTCTTGCTACGAGGAGAGCGTCATCAAGCGGCTGCAATCTACAACGGTAACATGTATCATCAATATACTTACGTAGATGCAAATAGCCATTATGCTGATGTTGCTAGATCTTTCAATGGACATGTCATGTAGGCTAGCCCTAACGAGCAAAGGCCGACTAGTTATTCTGTTGGAGAAACTTGGAATTTACAGAATCGCGACATGCAACTTATGAATCTGATCTTTCGTGCATCGGTAACATCTTTCAATATGCCGGTGAACAACACGATTTGTTCAAGTGAAAAATATATGACACCTCATGTACAGGAGAGCGTCTCACAGTATTATCCATTGGCAGCGGACTCGCAATATGCGGGTTCATCCCCAAACATGCCGATGGATGGGGGAATCGGCCATGCTTCCATTAGCTATTTGGCCGGTTATCCTCAAACATCATATACTACACCTCGTTATATTAATTGTTCAGTGGCATAGAAACTAAAAATATTCATGACTCGGATCACCTTGGCCGAGTGAATGGAGATTCTGCAGGAGCATATGTGCCTAATATTGCAGGAGATAAGGTGGCTCTGGGTGCATTAAAATGTTTAGCCCAAAATAAGAAGATTGGTGCTATTTGCCTTGAGCAGCACGAAAAGGGATTGGTTCCTGATTATGAGGCAATAAGAGCTAGGGTTTTGAAAGAAGACGAAGTGTTGCCGAATGATCAAATTGGCGTGAGAAAATATTCAACAACAGTGCACATGTCTTCACCTGTCATTGCAGCATGTTATACACCCCCTATACAATTGCAAAATTTCGGCAACATCAATTTGTTGCCAAAAGATCATAAAAGTATTGGGGGGCAAGCGGATCCAAGCAGGGCTGATTTTAAAGAAAAATATGTGGCCCATGTGGACAAGAACAAGCCAGAGCTCACAGGGAATCACGTTAATGAATTTACTACACCTACTGTCGTTGTTCTAAGCCTGATAGTTGAAAAGGGGGGTAGGTATGGAGAGGCAAGATCTTAGCTATGGCGAAGATGTACACACAGGATTTACGAGTTCAGGCCCTTCTCTGAGGAAGTAATAGCCCTACGTCTCGGTGCGCGGAGGCGGTCGATTGGATTATGTGTGTTGTATTACAGAGAGTGCGAACCCCTGTGCCAGAGGAGGGGGGTGGCTTATATAGAGTGCGCCAGGACCCCAGCCTGCCTCCATTACAAGTGAACTAATGTACATAAAGTAAGGGGCGTTACTGGTAACGCCATCATTAAGTACTCTTAATGCCCATGAAGACTAACGAGTGAATATCTGGCCATTGTGTGTCCTACCGACTCCTGGTATTCGACGTAGTCGAGTGGTTCCCATATGGTCGAGTGAGGGTAGAGAATTCTGGTCGAGTGATTGCATCGTCGAGTGGATTCTTGGTCTTCTCATCTTCTTGGGTAGTGACCTTGGGTAGGGTGTGTAGGTCAGGCCTATGGCCCTACCCCAGGTCTGTATCCTCATCAGTAGCCCCCGAATGGATTAAGGTGTGAGTGCAATGTAGGTTGAAATTGAACCTGTTCCGAGCTTCGGGACTTCGAGAGTGCTTTCTGTAAGTCTGAACGCCTACGTTGATATTTGACGTCGACTCAGTTGCCTTGATCCATTCAGCGAACAGTCGAATGAACTGTTGATCTCGTGTGCCGAGTGTTATGTTGGAGCATGGGATCTTTGGGCGCGATTGTCTGCAGCGTATCCCGAATTTCAAGGGATACAAAATTTCGGGGGAGCGCGCGAAACGGGGGAGGCCAAAGCGGACGGAGCGGATAAGCAGTGATTCCTCGATTCCCACGCTGCCTTTTTCGCCACGTACGCTGTGCGCGGCTGTAGCGGGATTTGACGGGATCGCCCGGCCCCACTCGTCAGTCACTCGTAAATGACCTCTTATAAGGCGACTGGACCGAGGCGTCTGCACTGTGCGCATTTTCTCTTCTTCCTCCTTTCTCTGCTTCTCCGCCGTACCTTACTCTTCCGCTCCGATGCCGCTGCCCCGTCGCTATGGTGAAGGACAAGACAGCGGCGCTAGAGCGCGCAAAGAAGATGAAGGATGCAGCGAAGGGCAAGAAGCAGCAGCGCGGGTCATCGTCGCGCGCGGGGCTACCGCCGGGCTAGATCCAGGGAGATTGGATCCGTTCTTCGATTCAGAAGGCGGAGCTGGACGAGCTGATGGAGTCGGGGTTGATCGCCAAGGGAGCGGCGAGGCTGTCGGAGGGGGAGATGAGTCCTCAGCCTCGACCGGGTGAGTGCGTTCTGCTCGCCACCCACGTTGACCGTGGATTTTCGCTTCCCCCGCATCCTTTCTTTTGGGGGTTACTGAACTTTTTCGATGCTCAACTCCACCATTTCTCCCCCAACACCGTTACGCATTTAGCTACTTTCGTGTCGATGTGCGAGAACTTCTTGGGGTGTCAACCGCACTGGGGTCTTTTCAAACACATCTTCACTATTCGTTCCCAGTCGGTAAAAAAGGCCAAGTCGAGTGACTCAAAAACCCATGTCATCCAGATGTGTGGGGGTTTAGGCATCCAAAAGAGAAAAGGGAGTGCCTTTCCTGCCATGACCCTTCCCGACTCTGTTAGAGGCTGGCAGTCGGCCTGGTTCTATTGCCAAGATGTCGCAACCCCTGGTCAGTCGACCGGTCTCCCCCACTTCTCGTTTGACCGAGTCCAGACTCCTGCTCCACTGAAAGTGACTGTTGGTGAGATCATGGAGACGAGGATGTTGGTGGACAGGGTGGTTCAGCTTGTCAACGATGGCGTCACGGGTCTGGATTTGTTGGAGGTGTTCCTTAGTCGACGCATCCAGCCCCTCCAGGCCCGCGATCACCCGATGTGGATGTATTCCAGGCCGGACGACACCGCTCGGACCCATCCGAAAGAAGTGCCGCCTGCAACAATAGCCTCGTGGCTGAGGAGCATCACAGGCAATCAGGCTAACCCCAGAGGGTCTAGGCGAGTCATTCCCTTCAGCAGTGCAAATCCACCCGACAAGGTTCTCTTTTCGTTCTGACTGTTTCTCATCCATGCTCCAACTGAACTTGATATTGACCGACTCTCGTTTGACCAATTTGCTCTATAGGTGTTCACTGAGATGCATTCGATGCCCAACGGTGAACAGGCCTTGGAACAGGCCCAGGAGGGGGAGGACAGCGCGGAGGATAGTGTTGAGTGGGATTCTCAGGGAAGTAACGAGGAGGAGGAGAGCGAGGAATCAGACGAGGAGGAGGAAGTCGACTCGCCGCCACGCTCCGAACGTCGATCCAAACAACAACATGATCTGGTCGGCGGGTGTCGGTGTCAAAACCGGTGGATCTCGAGTAGGGGGTCCCGAACTGTACGTCTAGGCGGATGGTAACAGGAGACAAGGGACACGATGTTTTTACCCAGGTTCGGGCCCTCTCGATGGAGGTAAAACCCTACTCCTGCTTGATTAATATTGATGATATGGGTAGTACAAGAGTTGATCTACCACGAGATCAGAGAGGCTAAACCCTAGAAGCTAGCCTATGGTATGATTGTTGTTCGTCCTACGGACTAAAACTCTCCAGTTTATATAGACACCGGAGAGGGCTAGGGTTACACAGAGTCGGTTACAATGGGAGGAGATCTACATATCGTATCGCCAAGCTTGCCTTCCACGCCAAGGAAAGTTCTATCCAGACACGGGACGAAGTCTTCAATCTTGTATCTTCATAGTCCGGGAGTCCGGCCAAAGGTCATAGTCCGGCCATCCGGACATCCCCGAATCCAGGAGTCCATCAGTAGCCCCTGAACCAGGCTTCAATGATGAGTCCGGCGCGCAAATTTGTCTTCGGCATTGCAAGGCGGGTTCCTCCTCCGAATACTTCATAGAAGATGTTGAACACAAGGATAGTGTCCGGCTCTGTAAAATAAGTTCCACATACCACCGTAGAGAGAATAATATTTGCACAAATCTAATCTGCTGACGTATTTCCATAGCATGACGTCATGCCACAACCAAGCCTTTATTTGAATCATTTTACTGCCCCACCTTAGCGTGTTTAGCGAGGCGGTTTCCTTGGAATGTCTTGGCAAAGCAGAGATCATGTCCCCTTATTCCAGGATTCTCATCAATACGGGCGTGGGTAACCCAACCGCGCCATTGGTATGACTTCTTAATCGAAGGTGAGTCCCAAACGGTCACGGGGAGGGATCTCGGTATTCAACCTCTTTATAAAGAGACCAAGGCTCAACTCCTCCTTTTCAATCCAATCGAATCTGCCTCTCGCCTTGAGTTCCAACACCCAAAGCACCAGATCCAGGCGCTTCGGACCTTCGATGATGTCCGGCTCCGACCTCCAAGGCCGGTGTATGCCTTCCTCTATTACGGAGGAAGACGTGCGAAAGCTGAGAGATGCCAGGTATCTGACCGGTGAAATCTCGCATAGGCTGCCTGCTCAAGGGCAGGCTATTCCCACTCCCCAGCCCGGTGAGAGCGTGGTGTTCACATCTTACTTCCTTCAGGGGCTAGGCTTCCCGATTGATCCCTTCGTGAGGGGGCTCATGTTTTATTACAGGCTGGAATTTCACGACTTAGCTCCGGAGTCCATCCTCCAAATTTCATCGTTCATTGTCGTGTGCGAGGCCTTCCTCCACCTTACTCCTCACTTCAGGCTGTGGCTTAAAACTTTCAAGGTAGAACCGAAGATGATCGAGGGGCAGCACGCTGAGTGTGGAGGTGCTATTATAAGCAAGATTCCCGACGCTCCATGGCCCGAGGGCTCTTTTCAAGAGGAGTTCGGATTATGGCAATGGGTGTGGTTCTACATCACAGCTCCCAGGGGCACCACGCGGGTGATACCACCTGCTTTTCGCTCGGGTCCCCCACCACGGCTAGCATCATGGGTTAATAAAGGGCTTAACTGGGGGCCGTCCAAGGACGTGCCCTAGCTGCAGGGCCGCGTTCGAGATCTCCTAGAGAGAGACATCAATTTGGCCGTAGCGGCGCAAGTTATGTTGATTCGCCGCATACTGCCCTGCAAACGTCGCCCCCTCCACCTATGGGAATTTAATCCGGAAGGGCCACGAGCTCTCCAACACTTTATGGGCACGACGCCCATAGAGATGTACAAATTGTTCTTCGGATCACAAGCAAGGTGTCCGGACTTGTCCGAGGACGCAGGTCTGAGCTGCAATCGCCCAGATACTCAAGTAAGTAGCCCTGTACCTGGACACGCCATCCGTATATTTATCATAAAACTGCCCTTAAAAGAGCTATCCTTTAAATAGGAGTGGATAGCGGAAGCAAAGCTTATCAGGTGTCCGGCCCCCCTCCCTGAGACCATGCCGGATCCCGTGTTGACCAGGATGCGGGAGATTGCGCCTTTTGAAGAAGGCGAAGAGGGGAACAAAGAAGCTACCGCCTCCGCGAAGGAGGCTGTCAAGAAAGGAGGAATTGAGAACTCCTCTATCCCGGGAAAGAAGAGGAACGCCTCTGAAGACCCGGAGGCGATAGCCTCAAAGCGGGGGAAGAGATCTTCGTCAGAGGGTCCGGCGCCGGAGAGTGCCCCGGCCGCATTGCGCCCCCAAGGGGATCAGCTCTCCACCGAGTCGTAAGTAAAGAGAGGGGTTTTAAAATGAGTGATATCCCTGTTTTATTTCTGAGGAAGATAACCAAAATCTTACCTGGCAGTTCGGATCTCAACCCTTCTCAGCAGAGCTCATCTTCAGGGGATCTCCGTCCGGAGATGGAGAGCAAAATGCCTCCCCCAGCTATACCGTCTTACGAGGCGGGTGACCCCGAGGTGTCATCTCGGAGGGTTTCTCCAAATCCGGACCTTGAAAAAGGTCGTCGGACTAGTCCAACACTTTTTGGTGCACGGTCGGAGGGGCTGAAGGATCTGCTCGGGCGAGCGTCTATCTCAGAAGAACACCGTGTGTTGATGAACACGGTGAGTAGAAGGATTTCATCCGCGGAAAGCGGATTGTACGAGGCCGCCAGGAGTTTACTGACAGGTTTTGACGTATGCGAAAAGATGTACCTTTTGACAGAGCCGCATATATAAAATGCGCCTTGTATAAATAGTAGCCCCTAAGACTCTGTGTGTTGTCAAAAATGACGGCGCACAAAGGATCATAATCCTAGGTATAATATGTCGCCTTTCCTATGTAGGTGGCAAGGTGTTCGGTGGCTAGCCGGACTGATGCATTTGCCGAGGTAAAGCGGCAACTTGACGTGGCAGATGCCGACATCGCGCTTGTGAATGAGCGGCTAGACGAGGCACAAGGTATGTAACGTCTCCAAAGACATCTGGTAAGAGGGGCTTGATGCTCGTACCTTATAATATATGTGCTTATTGCAGATGGTGCCGCTACTGTGGAGAGCCTTCGGGCCAAACTTGCCCGAGCCAAGGAACAAGCGAGGAAAAGCGATGCGGCTGCCGTTAAAGCGGCCGAAGAGCTAAAAGCCGAACAGGCTGCTCACTGCCAGAGCAAGAAAGTAATAGCTGAGATGGCTGTAAAGTTGAAGGATGCTGCCGACCGTTATGAGCTTCTTGAAAAAGAAGATAGGGTGGCACAGAAGGACCTAGAAAAGGTCACTGCCAAGGCCAAGGACACTCGCTCTGCAATGAGAGCTATGAAGGAGGAGCTACGTCAGGCCGGAGATATCACGGTTGGAAAGCCCTATATGCTGCGGATGAAGTTCGGGGATTCTAAGTATGCTCTGTTAGACCGGAAGTGGAGTGCGGCGGACACTTATCTGGATTTGGCGGCGAGTGCCGCAGACGCGACTGAACACTTCCGGGGTCTGGGTGACCATGAATTGGAAGAACTTTTTTGGTTGCAGTTCCACAATCCAGAGCGCCCACTTTCGATATCCGACCGTTTGGACCGCTTGGGCGGAGCTGAACAGGTCATCCGGACTCGCCATGAGGTACGTCGTGAGTCGTCTGTGGCCGGAAGAGCCAGAGCCGAAGAGTTATTTTAGCTTGGTGCAGCAGTTCCTTGGTTCGGTGCCACATTTTAATGCAATGAAGAGGTCAGCGTGCATAGAGGGTGCGCAGATGGCTCTTGCCCGTGTCAAGACATACTGGGCGGATATGAAGGCCAGTGTTTTTGCATCCCGGGATTCGGACGAAAGCCGAGTACCTACCAAGCACTACTTTGAGGAAGTTCTGCAGGGCGCTCGTTTAATAGAGACGCAGTGCTTGAAGGATGGTGTGTTCGAATAACATGTGCTATTGTAAAACAATATTTTGATGGAATATAAAAGCTTTTTATACTTGTGCTTTCAAGAATTAGAATGCCTCCTGTGTGGCCGTTAATGTATATGTGTATATAACCTGAAAGATGGCAGTCGTTGGCTTCAGTCCCCACGCATATAATGCGGGGTGTTCACAGAAGGCGCCTTTTCACACTTGATCCAACGTATTGGTCCTATAAAGGAGGTGATAGCGTAGCGAACTAGGCAACCGGACTATAATGCTTTATCACTTTCACTTAGCCATAGGAGTTTGACAGTGGGGCTACTGAATAGCCCCTGGGGCATCGCGCTCGCCCGAATCCGGGGCGCGTGTGTGCCTGACCGGGAAATGGCCCTTCGTTAATGCGGAGGAATCCTAAAGATTCCGGTAAGTCATCGAGTGGTTGACCAGTCTCTCGCTATATCATGACAGTCAGTTTTCGGCTTTCTCTACTGAGGTGCTCGCCTGGCCGAACCGGGGCACAATCGCAGTAATTCTCCTGGTGCCGCCTTAGCTGATAGAGCGGAACGTAAGGCAGCAAAACACAGGAGCCGGGCAAACCCAACATTTGACCAAAGACATGATTCGGAGCTGATGCATATAAGTCCAAACTCGCGACGGCGAACACTCCCTAAGGTATTCGGTCTTTATGAAAACGGGCCGAAGAAAAGCCCCTGGTAAAAAGCCCCTGGTGTCCAGGTACGCGCAAAATTCTGGCGTGGCCACATGCCAAGACGCCAGCCTCCTCCTCGGTTATAGCAAAAACCGAGGGATGTTATCAACAAGAGACAGTAAAAAAGGTTTACGCAAGGTCTTAATCTGAAAAGAATCCTTGAAACGGGTCCCAACTGCATGTCTGCGCCTGTGCCTCCGTTGTGCCGTATCCTGGACGGGTGTAGCATGGTGTTCGTCTGCAAAAGAGAGGAACTTAGTGGAAAAACAATCGTGCGAGAAATCTATGTTAAAATAAACAAAGTATAATACAGAAACATGGGTAGAATTGAGCTTTATTGTCTCCTGGTGTAAACGCGCGGAGCCCCTTGTACATGGTTATGCGGCTATTAAGCCTTTCTATGTTTACGCCGGACTCGTCGAGCCATGTCCGGGGTCTTTAACGACCGTTTTAGGTGCTCTAAGTGGTAAAGCTAGATTAGTGTGCGGCTGTCAAGGCAGCCGCACCATCCTCCACGCTCGGGGAACACTTGATATTTCCCTTTAATGAGATGATGCCTCGTGGACCGGACATTTTGAGTGTAAGGGATGCATAATGCGGTATTGCGTGAAAATGGGCAAAAGCTTCGCGTCCCAGTAGCGCTTGATAGCGACTTATGAATGGGGTGATGTGGAAGGTTAGCATT
>NC_041393.1:202858502-202876357 GCF_002162155.2 Triticum dicoccoides
GCGAACATAACTTCTAACAAGAGGGAACCCATACAATGGGTATCCGAGCCTGGCGTCACCCCTTGAAAGGAAGTGTTGCCATGGCGAATTATTGTTGGGTTTAACCCCATTTTGTGGATTGTGTCCTGATATAGCAGGTTTAGGTCACTGCCGCCGTCCATTAGGACTTGTGTAAAGTGGAGTCCGTCAATTATCGAATCTAAGACCAAGGCAGTCCAGCCTGCGTTCCGGACACCTCTAGAGTAATCCTGATGGTCGAAGGTGATTGGTTGTAACAACCAGTGGCCGGACTCCTCTAGGACAGGCCGTATGGCGCGTATCTCCGTAGGCGCCACTCTGCTTTTCCCTTTTGTCACATGAAGTGAATTTACTATTTTGACTTCTTGTGGGAACTTCTTTTGTTCTCCGGTGTTCTGCTTATGGGTTTCGTCGTCATCCTCGCTTGGTATGTCGAGCCCCTTGTGTTCGGCGTTGAGTTTGCCGGATTGCTTGAAGACCCAACAATCTCTGTGGGTATGGTTTGCCGGCCTCCCGGGAGTACTGTGGATTTGACATATTTTGTCCAAGATTTTGTTGAGGTTAGATAGCTCATCCATGTCATCTTTGGGGGGCGGCTTTTTCTGATTTTGCCGAGAGCTTTTGAATCCGGCGTTGACTGTCGTGCTCTTTGGGCTGTTCTCCTTGAACCGGCGCCGTTCCTTGCTGCGACGCGGTTTCCCGTTTCCATCTCTAACTTCGGATGTACTTGGGTCGCTGGTGCTGCTTCTTGCCAACCAGCTATCCTCTCCTGCGCAAAAGCGGGTCATGAGGCTTGTCAATGCGGCCATTGTTCTTGGCTTTTCTTGGCCGAGGTGTCTGGCGAGCCATTCGTCTCGAACGCTATGTTTGAAAGCTGCTAAGGCTTCGGCGTCCGGTCAGTCGACTATCTAATTCTTTTTAGTAAGAAATCTGTTCCAGAGTTTCCGGGCTGACTCTCCGGGTTGTTGGATTATATGGCTTAGATCGTCTGCGTCCGGAGGTCGGACATAGGTCCCTTGAAAATTTGCCCGAAAAGCATCCTCGAGCTCTTCCCAACTTCCTATGGTGTTTTCGGGAAGGCTTTTAAGCCAGTGCCGGGCTGGCCCTTTGAGTTTGAGGGGTAGGTATTTTATGGCATGGAGGTCATCTCCTCTAGCCATGTGTATGTGGAGGATATAATCCTCCATCCAGACTCCAGGGTCTGTTGTTCCGTCGTATGCCTCTATGCTTACGGGCTTGAATCCCGCTGGAAATTCATGGTCCAGCACCTCATTGGTGAAACATAGGGGATGTGCGGCGCCCCTGTATTGGGGTGTGCCGCGATGTTCGGATATTTGTTGCATTGCATTGCTTACTAGAGCTTGCTTTCTTGGCCCGTAGATGGATCTAGTTGGGCCGTCTTTTTGATGCTAATCCTTGTGCGGATCGCGCGCCGGATTGAGTGCGGCGCCCTTTGCCGCTCGAAGTCGGTCATGGGGTCGTCTATCCGACCTGGTGGCTTCCTTGTTTTTTGACCGTGGGGATCTAAGACCTCCTCATCAAATTCCGGTTGTAATTTTCGCGTCGGATAGCTCTTTGTGTGGTGACTGTCGCCGTACTTGTGTGCGGTGTTGAGTACTCTGTCCCAACTGATTCTGAGTGCATCTTCCGCTGTTTTGAGCTTCCGCTTCTGCTTTTTCAGGCTACGCGCCGTGGTGACGAGCCTTTGGTGGAGGTTATTCTTCTCCAGCAATTGGTCCGGCGTGAGGTCGTCCGGACTATTAGCTTCACCGGGGACGGGATGTTTGGTTTGTTCATCCAAGTTGCCCTGTTCGGACGGTTGCTCGATGGTATGTTTGTCGTCCGCCGGTTCATCCTACTCTATGGCTGGATCTCTGTCGAGGTGGGGTTTGGCCCGGCGTTTCCTCTGCCGCTTTGATAGCTTCTCGAGGGAATGATCCCTCGTTGCGCCCTTTTGATCCTCGTCTTTGTTTCTTTTAGGTGTGTCCACCATGTATACATCGTGAGATGAGGTGGTTGTCCAGTGCCCTATAGGCGCTGGTTCTTGTTCGTCTCCTTCATCGGCGTCCATACCGTCGATGTCTTCGGAGTGGAAGTCGAGCATGTCGGTTAAATCATCGATAGTGGCTACAAAGTGGGTGGTGGGTGGGTTTCCAATTTCTTCGTCGTCCGCATCCCAACCTTGTTGACCATAGTCCAGCCAGGGCTCTCCTGATAGAGAGAGAGACTTTAGTGAATTCAGGATGTCGCCAAAGGGCGAGTGCTGAAAGATGTTCGCGGCGGTGAACTCCATGATCGGAGCCCAATTGGGTTCGATCGGGAGGGGTGCGGAAGATTCGGAGTTCGGAAAGGAGTCCAGCACCAAGGACAAGGCTGGTATTTGGCTCTATCGCCGTAGAGATTGCAGCCCCCGAGGCGGCGTCCAACCATCCATCCCCGATTGGCGCGGTCGGCTCTGAGCTAAGGGTCGGAGTGGACACCTCAGCGGCGCTCTGGACGCTGTCCGGCGGCAGAGCTAGATCATGCCCATCGTGACAGTTCGGCGCACTCGGCTATGGCTCGAATCCGTCAAAGATCAAGTCCCCGCGGATGTCAGCCGTGTAGTTCAAATTTCCAAACCTGACCTGATGGCCAGGGGCGTAGCTTTCGATCTGCTCCAGATGGCCAAGCGAATTGGCCCGCAGTGCAAAGCTGCCGAACACGAAAATCTGTCCGGGGAGAAAAGTCTCACCCTGGACTGCGTCGTGGTTGATGATCGAAGAAGCCATCGGGCCTAAAGGTGACGACACAGAGGAACTCTCAATGAAAGCACCAATGTCGGTGTCAAAACCGGCGGATCTCGGGTAGGGGGTCCCGAACTGTGCGTCTAGGCGGATGGTAACAGGAGACAAGGGACATGATGTTTTTACCCAGGTTCGGGCCCTCTCGATGGAGGTAAAACCCTACTCCTGCTTGATTAATATTGATGATATGGGTACTACAAGAGTTGATCTACCACGAGATCAGAGAGGCTAAACCCTAGAAGCTAGCCTATGGTATGATTGTTGTTCGTCCTACGGACTAAAACTCTTCAGTTTATATAGACAGCGGAGAGGGCTAGGGTTACACAGAGTCGGTTACAATGGGAGGAGATCTACATATCGTATCGCCAAGCTTGCCTTCCACGCCAAGGAAAGTCCTATCCGGACACGGGACGAAGTCTTCAATCTTGTATCTTCATAGTCCGGGAGTCCGGCCAAAGGTCATAGTCCGGCCATCCGGACACCCCCTAATCCAGGACTCCCTCAGCGGGCGTGGGAAAGGCGTGGGTCCGAGTGTCGGTACTCAGAAGCACACTCAGACGTCGACTCCGGAGCTGACGGAGAAGGTGGTCAAGCAGTCTAAAGTTGCTCCTCCCAAGACCCGGAAGACCTTGCCGCGAATCAAGATGGATGTCCCCGTTGCCTCAGGGTGAGTATCTTGTTTAAGTTTCTGTAAGTCGACTGAAAGTTTTCTTGATCTGACTGACCAACTCTTGTGTCCTTTCAGCCCTACCTCTTCTGCCACCGACATGGATGTTAACAAGGCGCTAGGAGACGAAGAAGCCACCTCACGAGCTGGCAAGTTCATTAACTCAGCTGTGCTTAACCGAGTGGGCGGTCGATTGACTGAAAATTTGATACTTCTCTTCTTATGTAGCTCCGCAAGACGTCGTTGTGCTTCCTGCCGACGAAGAAGAAGAAGTGCCTCTACGGGAGAGGAGGAAGAAGAGTGGAGGTTTGAGCAGGAGTAGGCTTGAAGTCCAAATCCCTCAGTCGACACCGGTGCAGTCGACACCGGCGCCTGAGTCGATGGTTCGGGCTAACGTCACATTTGCTAACCCGTTGACGACTGATCGTCCGTCGGGGTCGACTGCACAGACGCCCGCTGCACCGGTGCAACTCCACTCATCTAATCCAGCAACTGCTTCGACCCCTTTGGAGCCATCCCTCTTTGCTGCATATCAAACTCCGGATGACTCGCCGAGTGTCGCTAGGGAAGCTCTTCGCCAGGCGAATCTTGTCATGGAGCAGGTGAAAGTGATGCATGAAGCTAGTCAGATAGCCTACAATGCCAGCACTGCCCTTCAGACCAATGTCCAGGTCAGTAGAATTCCGACCGAATCTTTGAGAGTTACTTTATATCTAATCACCCACTGGGTGGTCCTTCGATTAGAACTCAGGAGATCTTCAATTTTGCACTTTCTGATTCAGTGGGGGCACGTTGAGTGCACCCACTGGGTGTAGTCCCCGAGACCATGGTCGGCTGCTGGTAGTCGACTAGGGTCTGATAATATATCTCTCTGTCCTCTTTTTTTGAACTCATGTTGAGTATTGATCTGATCCAGTGGGGGCACGCTAAGTGCACCCACTTGGTGTAGTCCCCGAGACTACTGTTGAATATTTGATTCGGCAGTAGTCTTAGAGTAAATCTTTTCCTTCACAGTCTCTTATTTCTATCGACTGAAATGTTTGTCTTTCCAACTACAGAGGTCTTGTGATCTTGGAGCTCGGCTCACCGAGTTGAAGAAGAAGCATATCAGCATTGAACTTGACCTCGAATTGGCGAAGAAGAATCTGAAGACTGCCCAACAAGAAACGGCCATCATGGGAGGTAACCATTCGACTGTTTCGTCTGCCTGGTGGACTTTCCGCTGCCCTTCTTTCAGTCTCTTTGAACCGAGTGACTTCACATAAGCAGATGTGCGTAGTGAAAATCGCCAACTCCAGTCTCGTCTGAAGAGTGTTGTTTCTTTAGAGAGGATGAAGGAAGCTTTGGAGTAGAAGGATCTGGATCTGGCGGCTGCTCAGAAGGAGGCACGCGAGAAGACGAAGCTCGCGGACCAGAAGCTGGCTTCAGTCGGCAAGTTGGAGGATGAGAATGCGAAATTGAAGACGACTGTCTCGGACGCCAATCGTGAAGTCGAAGAACTGAGGAAGGACAAGGAGAATCTGACCGCTGAAGTTGATGGTCTCAAGACCAAGACGGGCAAGCTAGAGTCTCATTTGGAATAACTTGCGGCGAAACTCGTCTCGAATCTTGAAGGTATGACTGTTCCGTTAGATAACTGTTGTCGACTGAAATTTATGATACTGTCGACTCATTGTTTGTTGTGATGGACCAGAACTCTGTCAGGACTTTGAAGCCGAGACTGGACGGGTCGAGACAGGTGTCGACCCCATCAATTGTCCCATGAAAGACGAAGTTGCGATGAACTTGCTTCGATTGGAATCATGCTTGGACAGTGTAGTTGACTATCTGGCTCGGCTGAAGGCGGCGATGGCTCGAGTGGACACCGAACTCTGGCCTCAGGTGGAAATGTCTCAAGACCTCGAGTCTTTAATGACTCGGCTGAATCAGATTCCAGGTCGAGTGCAAGAGTGGAAGAAATCTGCTGCCCGCTGTGGTGCTGACGTCGCCTTGTCTTTGGTCCGAGTGCACTACAAGGAAGCTAAGGACGACAAGCTGGCAGCTCTCAAAGTGGCAAACACTAAGAAGCATTCCTTCCAGGACTTCATGGACACTTTCCTCGAGGCAGCCACTCGCATCGCCGACAGCATCGACCTGGATAGCTTCTGCGACCCGGCCAGTCCTTCTCCTGCCGAGTGACTAAAAAACACTATGCCACCAGTTTTATTTGCCTCGGAATGCCGAGTGGATTTGTAACCGTTAAAACTCCTTCGGGCCTGATGCCTGAGCACTTTATTCTGCGGTTAAGAACCTCCGAATTTATCATCTCATATATTGCGTCTGCCTTCGACTGAAACCCGCTTTTCTCTCGAACTGCTGTTTGTTTGCTTAATGCAGTTTCTGGAAGAGGAGGGCTAGTCGCCTGATCAATGATTTTGCGTTCCAGTCGACCGGATGGGCGATCCTTGAGCAGCATTGAATAGCTTATCAGTAAGGCACTCAGCAACGGTCTTGACGTTCCGGTCGACCACTCGGTAGGATTTTTTCAAACTTAGGTGAGCGCTGGGCTGCAGCTAAGCCCCCGAGTGGGAGGTTTGCTCACCACTCGGTAGGATTTTTTCAAACTTAGGCCAGTGTGAGACTGCAGCTAAGCCTCCGAGTGGGAGGTTTGCTCGCCACTTGGTAGGATTTTTTCGAACTTAGGCGAGCACTGGGCTGTAGCTAAGCCCCCGAGTGGGAGGTTCGCTCACCACTCGGTAGGATTTTTTCAAACTTAGGCGAGTGCGAGACTGTAGCTAAGCCTCCGAGTGGGAGGTTTGCTCACCACTCGGTAGGATTTTTTCGAACTTAGGCGAGCACTGGGCTGCAGCTAAGCCCCCGAGTGGGAGGTTTGCTCACCACTCGGTAGGATTTTTTCAAACTTAGGCGAGTGCGAGACTGCAGCTAAGCCTCCGAGTGGGAGGCAGACTCACCACTCGGTAGAATTTTACAAACTTAGGCGAGCACTGGGCTGCAGCTAAGCCCCTGAGTGGGAGGCAGACTCACCACTCGGTAGGATTTTACAAACTTAGGCGAGCACTGGGCTGCAGCTAAGCCCCCGAGTGGGAGGCGGACTCACCACTTGGTAGGATTTTACAAACTTAGGCGAGCACTGGGCTGTAGCTAAGCCCCCGAGTGGGAGGCGGACTCACCACTCGGTAGGATTTTACAAACTTAGGTGAGCACTGGGCTGCAGCTAAGCCCCCGAGTGGGAGGCGGACTCACCACTCGGTAGGATTTTACAAACTTAGGCGAGCACTGGGCTGCAGCGAAGCCCCCGAGTGGGAGGCGGACTCACCACTCGGTAGGATTTTACAAACTTAGGCGAGCACTGGGCTGCAGCTAAGCCCCCGAGTGGGAGGCGGACTCACCACTCGGTAGGATTTTATAAACTTAGGCAAAACAGGTTCGCTGCTAAGGCAATGCATACAAAAGAAATAAACAACAATCATTCGGAAGACTGTAATCTGATGTCTTTTGATAAACAAACTAAGAGGTACTTCTTATTACATCTCATTAGTCTAAATACTAAAGAGTAAAAAGGAGGGAGCAGTTTCGCGTTCCAGGTGCGTGGTTCATCTTTGTTGTGCTCGACATTGAAGAGACGATATGCTCCGTTGTGGAGCACCTTGGTGATGACGAAAGGGCCTTCCCAAGTGGGGGCGAGCTTGTGTGGCTTCTGTTGATCCACTCGGAGGACCAAGTCCCCTTCCTGGAATGCCCGACCCCTTACGTTCCTGGCATGGAATCGACGCAGGTCTTGCTGATAAATGGTCGACCGGATCAAGGCCATCTCTCTTTCTTCCTCCAGGAGGTCGACTGCATCTTGCCGAGCTTGCTCTGCTTTCTCCTCTGAGAAGAGTTCGACTCGGGGAGCGTTGTGGAGCAAATCGCTCGGCAAAACGCCTTCGGCTCCGTAGACCAAGAAGAATGGAGTCCGTCGAGTCGACCGATTGGGAGTTGTCCTTAGCCCCCACAGCACTGACGGGAGCTCATCAACCCAAGCTCCAGCCGCGTGCTTGAGGTCACGCATTAACCAAGGCTTCAGTCCTTTGAGAATCAATCCATTCGCCCGCTCAGCCTGTCCATTCGACCGAGGGTGGGCAACCGAAGCGTAATCAACCCTCGTGCACTGGGAAGCGCAAAAGGTTCTGAACTTGTTGGAGTCGAAGTTCGACCCATTATCCGTGATGATGCTGTGTGGTACACCATATCTGAATATCAACTCTCTAATGAAACTCACAGCACTGCTTGCTTCAAGGTTTTTGATGGGCTTGGCTTCGATCCACTTAGTAAACTTGTCGACTGCTACCAACACATGGGTAAATCCGCTCCTGCCGGTCCTCAGAGGTCCAACCATGTCTAGTCTCCAAACGGCAAAGGGCCAGACGAGTGCAATAGTCTTTAGAGCTGATGCGGGTTTGTGTGACATATTGGAGTAAAATTGACACCCCTCACACTTATCCACTATCTCCTTTGCCATCTCGTTGGTGTACGGCCAATAAAATCCGGCTCGGTATGCTTTGGCCATGATGGTCCGAGAGGACGCATGGTGACCACAGGTCCCCGAGTGAATAACATTGAGGATCATTTGGCCTTCTTCTAGCATGATGCACTTCTGGCAAACCCCAGTCGCACTTTCTCTGAACAACTGTCCTTTTATCACAGTAAAGGCTTTAGACCGTCGGATGATCTGTCGAGCCTCTTCCTCTTCCTCTAGGAGTTCCTTCCTAAAAATGTAAGCGATGTATGGCACTGTCCCGTCAGGAGTGATGACCAAAACCTCCATGACTAAGTCGACCACGGCTGGGATTTCAACTTCAGTCGGATCCGTGGCGCTCTTGGGCTGCCGTGACTCCTCGGTGAAAGGATCTTCCTGAACTGAGGGTGAATGAATATGTTCCAGAAACACGTTTCGGGGAATGGCCTCTCTCTTTGAACCTATCTTGGCTAACTCATCTGCAGCTGGATTATTCAGTGGGGGAATATGGTGGAGCTCCAACCCTTCAAACCTCTTCTCCAACTTTCTCACCGCGTTGCAGTAACCAGTCATGGCTGGGCTCCTGACATCCCATTCCTTCATCACTTGGTTGACCACCAAATCCGAGTCGCCGTAGACCATAAGGCGACGGACGCCGAGTGTTATGGCCATACGCAACCCACATAGGAGTGCTTCGTATTCGGCTTTGTTATTGGAGGAATCAAAATGAATCTAGAGAACATAACTGAGCCTGTCTCCGCGGGGGATACCAAAACTACTCTAGCGCCTGAACCATTCAACATCTTGGAGCCATCAAAGAACATAGTCCAATGCTCCGAGTGAACTTGAGTCGGCAATTGCTGCTTAATCCACTCGGCAAGGAAATCTGCAATTGCTTGGGACTTGATGGCCTTCTTTGCCTCGAACTTGATATCTAATGGAAGGAGTTCGATCGCCCATTTTGCTACTCGACCAGTGGCGTCTCTATTATTCAGAATTTCAGATAGTGGCGCGTCGCTGATGACTATAATGGAGTGGTCAGAGAAATAGTGCGCGACTTTCTTCATGGTCATGTATATTCCATAGACAAGCTTCTGATAATGTGGGTATTGTTGCTTGGATGGAGTCAAAACTTCAGAGACATAATAGACCGGGCGTTGAACCTCGTAAGCTTTTCCTTCTTCTTCTCGCTCGACCGTGAGTACTGTGCTGGCAACTTGTCCAGTGGCTGCAATATAAAGTAGTAAAGGCTCTTTGCTGATTGGTGCAGCGAGCACCAGCTGGGTGGAAAGCAGGGTTTTGAGCTCTGCAAACGCTGCATCAGCTTCATCAGTCCAGTTGAACTTATCAGACTTCTTCATCAGTCGGTAAAGAGGCAAGGCCTTTTCACCAAGACGGGAAATGAATCGACTCAGGGCGGCCAGACAACCAGTCAGCTTCTGAACGTCATGCACTCGCACGGGGCGTTTCATTCGGAGGATGGTATCAACTTTTTCTGGATTGGCTTCAATCCCTCGTTCGGAAATGAGAAAACCAAGTAACTTTCCTCCTGGAACTCCGAACGTGCATTTTGACGAATTAAGCTTGATATCGTACCTCCGCAGGTTGGCAAAGGTTGCTGCAAGGTCAGTCAATAGGTCGGAACCTTTGCGAGACTTGATCACAATGTCGTCCTTGTACACTTCCACATTCCGACTGATTTGAGTGAGCATGCACTTCTGAATCATTCTCATGAATGTGGCTCCGGCATTTTTCAAACCGAAAGACATGGTGACATAGCAAAAGCACCCGAATGGGGTGATGAAGGCTGTTTTTATTTCATCGGGACCATACAGTCGGATCTGATGGTATCCGGAATACGCATCTAGGAAAGACAAGCGCTCGCACCCCGCAGTCGAGTCGACAATCTGATCGATGCGAGGGAGAGGGAAGTGATCTTTCGGGCAGGCCCGATTGATATGCTTGAAATTGATGCACATACGAAGCGAATCATCCTTCTTAGGAACCATGACTACATTGGCTAACCACTCGGAGTGGTAGATTTCACGGATGAACTCTGCTGCCAACAGTCAAGCCACTTCTTTGCCAATTGCTTTCCTCTTCTGCACGGCGGACCGCCGAAGGTGCTCTTTGACGGGTTTTACTTTGGAGTCGACACGCAAACGGTGCTCAGCCAGTCCCCTGGGTACACCTGGCATGTCAGAGGGTTTCCATGCGAAGATGTCCCAGTCCTCTCGGAGGAACTGGATGAGCGCTTCTTCCTATTTGCTGTCGAGCGCAATGTTGGGATCGGTCGGGTGAATATGAATAGGCTTCGTTTCACCGGTCGACTGAAATGCAGAGTCTGTGGCGGGCTTCTTGGCTCGGAGCAAATCACTCGGATCTGCACTCTTCTGATACTCTTGCAATTCGACTGCTGCCATCTGAGCATCGGCGATTTTGGAACCTTTATGAAAGCATTCCTCCGCCTTCTGCCGATTGCCAGTTACTACGATCACACCTTTGGGGCCAGGCATCTTCAGCTTGAGGTACACATAACATGGTCGAGCCATAAAACGTGCATAGGCTGGCCTACCGAAAATGGCATGATAGGCGCTTTGGAAATCCACGACTTCAAATGTCAACTTCTCCTTACGGTAATGCTTGGAATCACCGAAAACCACGTCGAGGGCGATCTGGCCGACTGATTCGACTTTCTTCCCAAGGATAACACCATGGAAACTCATGTTCCTCTCACTAAGTTTGGACATCAGAATGCCCATCCCCTTCAAGGTTTCAGCATAAAGGATGTTCAGGCCACTACCACCATCCATCAGTACTTTGGTCAGTCGAGTGCCCCCAACCACAGGGTCGACCACCAGTGCTTGCCTCCCAGGAGTGGCCACATGAGCGGGATGGTCTGACTGGTCGAATGTGATGGCCGTCTGAGACCATCTCAGATAGGTGGTCTTCTCCACAGGGGCGACCATGTTCACTTCTCTGTTGATGACCTTCAATCGACTCTTGCTTTCAACATCAGCAAAAATCATCAGAGTGGAATTGACTTTGGGATAACCATCATCTTCCTCTTCATCTTTCTTTGTGTGGATGTGGCTTGGCGAATCCAGCACATCATTTCCTTCTTTATCCTTCACCTTCTTAGGGGGCCAGGGCCCCTTAGGTTTTCCCTTAAACTTTCCTTGATTCACTGCTGCGATCTCTCCAGGAGCTGCTGGCTCGGCTTTACGCTTCTACTTCCGACTGGAGTTACCTCCACCGGCGTCTTGGCCGACCGGTTTGCTCTTCCCGCTACGGAGTCGATCCTCTTCTTCTCCGTTAGTGTACCGGGTGGCTATCTCCATCATCCGAGCCAGAGTCATATCTCCAGTCCGACCAAATTTCAAGACCAACTCCCTGTACTTGACGCCTTCCTTGAAGGCACATACATCTTGATGCTCTGAAACATTCTCGACGGTGTGATGCAAAGCGGACCATCTCTGGATGAACTCCCTCAAAGTATCATTTGGCTTCTGCACACAATGCTGCAGCTCGGGCAAACCTGCTAGTCGCTTGCACGTGCCCTCGAAAGTTCTCAGGAACACTTGGGATAGCTCTTCCCAACTGTGAATATTGCCTGTAGTCAACTGAGTTAGCCACGCTTGGGCCGACCCTTCCAACATAAGAGGGAGATGCTTCATCGCTATCTCATCGTTGCCGCCCCCAATCTGCACAGCCACTCGGTAATCTTCAAGCCAAGTTTCTGTCTTGGATTCACCGGTGAACTTACTGACCCCAGACGCCAACCTGAAGTTCGGTGGAATCACTGCTACTCTGATGGCTCTGCTAAAACACTCGGGACCAGAAACATGCACTCTACTGCCACTTGGACGGTCTCTGCCTAGGTCTTCACTGTGCGCCCTGTTTTGGTCAACCAGGCCGTGAACGAGGATAGATCTTGCGTCAAAGCCTGGTTCCCTTGGGTCGACAGAAGCTCTGCGCTCACCACTATGACGGCGCCTGTCATCGTTCCGCCGAGGCACATACGACGCACTCCTCGGGGGAGGCGTGGTTCCTCGACGGTGATTGTCACGGTCAGGTGGATGATCATATTGTCCACACCCTTCACGCCGCGGAGGTGATCTGGGGCTGTGAGCCGACTGAACCGTGTCCGCTGCAACGGATCTTCTGTGAATCCTGTTTTGCGACTGAGATACTGCTGTATTCTGCTCTCCTGCCGCCCTGAGCAGGGCCCGGATTTGCATCAACCCTCTGCCAGCCTCTGGCTGGGACGGTTGGATCGACTCTGCTATGCGGGCTGCGGCTGTGAGATTCTGAATCGGAGTGCGGTATACCTTAGGTGGAGGTGGAAAGAGTTGTCGTCGACTGGACTCATGGATCCGCTCCTGAGCGCGCTCGTCGAGAGCTCGCTGGAGGTTATCCAGTCGAGTGCGTTCAGCCAGATTAGCTAAGCTCACCTCCTCCAAGGCCCGAGCCTCGGGGGTTTCTCCTACGATGGGCGTGTGGAGTGCATCCATGTTGCGGCGACGGAGTTCTTCCGCCTGCTGAGAAGAGAGGGCTCGGGTCGGTATTCCTCGTGGGCGTGCGACAGATCGCCGCCTCCGTCTCCGCCGCCCTCGCGGTGGAAACCAGGTGGGCTGTGAGGCCCATCGACCATTAAGACTTCGGCCGCAGGATCGCTGCTATCGCATTCGGATGCGGTCTCTGCGGAGCCAGTCCACAGATCGAACAAGCCGTGGAGAGTTTCGTCGGGCTCGATTGCCGCGACTTGGTGGGTGGTCGATTGCTGAGCCACCGCGTGTTTCACCCACCACTGAAGCCGTGATCGACCGGACCGCTTGCGGCGGCGGACAACGGGGGGGGGGGTACGCCATTGGAGCCGACTGGTATTGAGTCGACGGCTGCTGAAGAAGAACGCCACAAACACACGCGCGGAAGTGCATCGCTCCTCGGACGGGGATTGCCTCAGTGTCCAGGGGAGCTTCTTGGAGCCACGCGGAGTCGTCGGCTACGAAAACGAGCGCGTCGAGACGGATCTCGCGGCCCTCAGCCAATCCGCCGCCGGACACCATGATGATGGTGATCCGAAAAACTTGCAACTTCACCAACAGGTCGCTAAGACACCTGCCCCACGGTGGGCGCCAACTGTCGTGGTTCTAAGCCTGATAGTAGAAAGGGGGTAGGTATGGAGAGGCAAGATCTTAGCTATGGCGAAGATGTACATACGAGATTTACGAGTTCAGGCCCTTCTCTGAGGAAGTAATAGCCCTACGTCTCGGTGCCCGGAGGCGGTCGATTGGATTATGTATGTTGTATTACAGAGAGTGCGAACCCTTGTGCGAGAGGAGGGGGGTGGCTTATATAGAGTGCGCCAGGACCCCAGCCTGCCTCCATTACAAGGGAACTAATGTACCTAAAGTAAGGGGCGTTACAAGTAACGCCAGCATTAAGTACTCTTAATGCCCATGAAGACTAAGGAGTGAATATCTAGCCGTTGTGCGTCCTACCGACTCCTGGTATTCGACGTAGTCGAGTGGTTCCCATATGGTCGAGTGAAGGTAGATAATTCTGGTCAAGTGATTGCATCGTCGAGTGGATTCTTGGTCTTCTCATCTTCTGGGGTAGTGGCCTTGGGTAGGGTGTGTAGGTCAGGCCTATGACCCTACCCCAGGTCTGTATCCTCATCACCTACCCTTGAGGAATTACCAGCGGAATATCGACAGGCTTATGAAGCAATCAAGAAGAAGCGTGGAGAGGAAGATTTGCAAGAGTACATCAAGTTCCTTTCTCCATGTAGCAACCATGTTGTCCCTTCTACACTCTTAAGGCAAGAAAAAAAAGAAGCTTTGCAAGCAAATCAGCAGAAAAGGATTCACTCGGGTAATACAGTGGATTCGATGGAAACGAGAATGAGCACTGAGATAGCTAATGCCGAGTGCATCAAGCCATTTATTACCAAGTGTACCAAAATAGAAGATGCAAGCTTCGCTGAGCAAAGGAACGACAAACACAGCAAATTGGTTGTCCTTGATTTTTCTAGATGTAAGGGAGCTTACATGCTACCCTATGAGTTTTGTGCCAAAAATATTAATGAGCATTAAGAACAAAGTAATATGGCCGAACACAGTTCCGTTAATGATGAACATCAAGAACAAGAAAATGCAGCCGAGCAAAGTTCAACTGACAAAGAGCATCCGAGTGAAATCTACTCAGACAATCCGAGTGGTAAAGCACGAGATCCAGAAAAAGAGGACGAGGCGTTGGAGAATTATTCAGAAGTGGAGCAAGGTATTGTTCTAGTGGTGCAACCATCTCTTCCTTCCAATGTCTTCACAAAGGTACACCTAGTAGATAGTTTATTCCATTTTCGATTCGGTCAAAATCATATTGTTGATGCACCGGTTAGTAAGATTCTAATTAATTTTGAAATACCAATCAAAATGAGTAATCTGTTTGTTAGGAATGATCTTGTCACTAATCATGATAGTCAACACATGGTATCATTCAGAGAGACTGGTAGTGATAACTCATCGCAACCAAAGCTTTTCCCATTATGCCGACTTAAAATTATGTTCATATGGGTAGCCTTGCTTGTTTCATGCCTGGCTAACATTTGGTATCAAATGAGATGTATACTCTGTAATTGTTTTGGTTGTGGAAACATAAAGCTAGGTCCAAAGTCCTTCGAGATAACCGATTCAAGAGCATTAGGAAAACAAGATGAAAATCAATGCATAGCCGAGTCGGATGGCGCTGAGCTAGCGCTACTCGGTTATTATGTTTTAAAACCAGTATCACAGTATCAGTTAACGGATGGACAATGTACCTTCAGTACGGGCATGGGTAATCACAGCGTTGGTGCATCATCGACAAATCCTATTATAATTGATCACGATGTAGAGCCATCAGGACAAGAACAAATGCAATGTTTGTTTGAAGAGAATATCAAAGACAAACAACGTGATTCATCAAGCCGCACAATCGGACAACATTGGACGATTGGAGTTTGTTGAGGCACGAGCATATGGCCAGTCATATCAGATTGGTCTTGATGGTGATCAAATGTTGACTCGGCTATCTCAAGTCGATTCATCTAAAGGTCAACAGGCACACATCGATGATGACGGGGTCAAGTCTTTGAGCAAGGATATGGTTAAAAGGTGCATCAACAACAATCTTGAAGACGGTAATTCTATCAAAGCTACAATGGCGACATCTAGCACTGGGGGGCAACGAGAAAATTCAAAGACCGATGCACGCACAACTAAACAAAGCAAAGGCAATGGTAAGCACAAAGGTAAAAAGTCGAAAGTCACTTTCATGCAGTTATTAGAAAAATATCAAAATATAAGTGAGGCGAAGAGTGCTTATCGGCCAAGTGAAACAAAAGCATCGAAGTCACCCCCAAGGCATAAATTTGAAGACCGGGATTGGCGAAGGAAGAAGTTGAGCAAACAGACTCCATATCCTCCTTTTGGGCCACCAATGTCGATGTCATGGATACCCCCCTATTGTGACTATTATTCAGATCAATCATGGAACAAGTATAAATCGAGGGCACACTGTCCATCATATTCTAAACCACCTTACCAAAATTATGCAGCTCCGAGAGGATCATCATTTGTTCAACAACCATATGTTAAAGACTGTTTCAATCATAAGGAATCGTTCCAAAACTCAAGGAAGAAGAAAGAGGTGGTCAAACAAGTTTACCGTGTTAAAAGAGATGGTCGTAAGAGTGAAACTTCAGATTTGATCTCAAATGAAAAAGAGCCAATTAAAGTGTTGACATTGGCCACTAAAGGCAATGAGACGAAGCAACCAATTATTGCGAATCAAATTGCCAAATATGAAGAAAATAAGTTGAAAGTGCACAAGGCCAAAAAGGAATTGCCATTGGTCAAAATAGAATCATAGCTGAGATGCCCACTCGGCTTATCGTATTGGCAAAAGAGGGAATTACACAAATTTAGTGCACAAGAATTTGAAGAAAGGAACATGGCATGGTTTCCCAAAGGAAGTGCCCAAAATAAGAATTATGTGCAAGCCTCCATTACAAAAAGTGCGGCAAAGGTGAAGAAGGAAAAGAGTGAAAACTATGAAGGACCAAGATTATAGTTTCAGCATCTTTGGTCTAAACATTGTCCATATTCTTCAACTGTGCCATTAACGCCTATGCCATGGAATTCGTCATCAGGTATGATTGGTAACCCTCAATGGGCTTATTTTAATCCATGGATGCAATATAATTTCTTACATCATGAAAGGGTATTACCAAGTCACTATGCATTTGATTAGCTACAAGTTTGTTGCTGATCCAAAGGGTCGAAATACTTGATTTGTCATTTCATTTGTTTATTTTGGCTATATGTGCTTTGAATGAAGTTTACATGGTAATGGCCGATATTTATCTATAGTCCTAAGAGTATGTCAATGCATGGCTGGTGCAATATTATAACATTGTCCTTGGTTTGATTGGAGAGCGAGACAAGGTACGTGCTCATGGAAATTTATATTTATATTTGAATGGAGTTGAGACATGATGACCGATGTCATTGAATACATGATGCATAGACCAATTCATAGTTACAGAATTAGCTATGGGGCTTATACTTTGTTTGGATATGTTTTGGCTTATGCGTCTTTGAGATCTATAAGAGGCCAAATCATAGCTGATTTTATTATTAAACATCAGATTAATGACATGCATAATATTGATACTAGCCTTATCTCTTTAGTACTATGGAGATTATGTTTTGATGGTTCTATTCGTAGAATGGCCAAAGTGTTGGTGTTGTTTATATATCTCCTGATGGTACTATTTTTGAAGCCTCATGCCGCTTAGAATATTTTTATGCACGATTAATCAAAGCCGAATATGTTGTTATTCGGATAGACTCTTTTACTTGCTACAGGTGCTATACATATTGAGGCTTTCGGTGATTCATTATGAGTAGTGCAACAAATATCCAAGGGTTATCAATGTTTTGACGAATCACTTATAGTTTATCTTGGGGTATGTCTAGATGCAAAATTTACCTTGGGTTGCATTATAATTGTTCATATATTTAGACATGACAATTGGAGAGAATTGGCATAGCAAGCATCCAGCTACCATGTCCATCATGTTGTATTGCATTTCTCTCAATAGCCGATGCTTAGTCTCGTCAACATAGTTAAGGCCGAACCGAAGTCCACAGATTCGGCCACTAATGAATTTTTTATTAAGGTGAAACTAAGGATTGGAGAAAGTTTATTGTTGATTATCTACAAAATCCTAGCAAAAGGGTGAACAATATGGTTCGGAGGATGACCTTGAGATACATATCTATGGAACTTTATCATCAGATTGTTAATGAAGCTGAGAATGTTTCACCCAAGTTTGCATCAGAAAGTTCAAACAAGACATGGCCGATATATACTTATCATCCTAAGAGCATATAAATGGCCGATGGAGTGTTGACATCGTCCTTAGAACAAACTCGGTACAAGTTATTTTTCAGCACGCTAGCTTTGCTGAAAAACAGGGGGGCATGTGTTGACGCTCAAAAGTGGCACGTTTATAAAGAGTGGCTTGAAGCTATGTCAAGATTAATTCAAACTTACTATTGAAAGTCACCATGAGATGGCTCTATTTGAGAAGATAAGGATGAATATGAAGATGGTCTAAAATAGAGCTCGGATGGTCTAAAACAGAGGGTACACGGCGACGTGTTCATGTGCGAACAACATGGATGAAGTGTGTGGCTGCGCGATCAATAAAGAGTGCCATCGAATTTGTGTTTTCCCATATCAAAGATACAGGGCGGCTGGCCTACTGGAATTTGAGAGGGCAGAGGTGCAGTTTTTCTCCGTGGCAAGGATACCTACCTACAACGTTCGACTATCGGTG
>NC_041393.1:202876817-202879663 GCF_002162155.2 Triticum dicoccoides
GGGGCAGAGACCGATCGACTAGTAAATGTGTGGGGAAGGAGAGAGACCTAGCTATGTATTGAGGATCAATCGGCATGCATGGATATGTGTAGCAGAGGAATAAGGTTGGGAGAAAGACAAAGGTAGAGTGTCAGAGGGTTGGTGGTGGAGTGGCGTCTCACAAATGGTGGGAGAGGCCTACTAGAGAAACAGAGGGTACGAGTGCAATATCAATAAGAGAGGGCGGGGGGATGTCTGCCTGTCTATGCACGTGCATGTGAGAGACGGGTCGGGAGGTATGCATGGATGATGAGGGGACACGATATGGTTGTGGTAAGCATACATAACTACATAGGAAGATCAACCGTCGTGTGTCCAAGAAAGGGAGAGACATAACTAGCGAGGTAAGTGTATCGGTGCATGGGGAAAATGAATTATGGTCAACTTGGCTATATGTAGGGAGATCGGTGCGTATACACGCCTGCATGTGTTAGAAGCAAATAAGGTCCAAAGAGACAGACATGGGGAGAGGGGTGCGGCTAGGAGGTGGTGCAAGAGGCCTACCATGTCGATGGGGAGGAGTGTGCGAGTATGAGATCAATGAAAAGAGGGGCGGGAGTGTGCACCTGCGTGGAACCGTATTAGACATAGGGGGCATGGACGGTGAGAAGAGAACAGGGAAAGTATATATGTGTTTGTGCTAGGCACACTTGGCTAGAGAGGTATATCGACCAGTGTGTGCCGTAAAGAAGGATCCAGGGGCCTACACACACCGCAGGTGACCAACCTAAAGAGAAATAAAGAACGTGCATGATGGAGGGGACGCTAAGGGTGGGTGAGAGGCGGGCGGGCCTGTGTATGCACGATAGAAAGTTAGCGCTAGCTAGCTACAAATAGAAGAGGACCGTGAAGGTGTAAAAGACGAACAAAGATCATAATTCATTATAAAAAAGTGGATACATATACTTGAAGAAGATATCATAAACATTGATTATAATTTTGGCTAATATGTGGCTTTTGCAGCTCAGGTCTAAATACTTGTCATAATGTAGGGGGCGGGGCACTATACTTTGTGTGATAAACATGGTGTACGTATGGAACATGGTTTAGATTATGAATATATAGTTAGTACATCAAATGTACTATTATTTGGAATCAACATCAAGTGTATTAAAAAAATAGAATTCGAGTTCATGTAGTACACATAGTTCATATATATCTCTATAGTAATCATGTGGTGTGTTATTAAGGTAATACACAAATAATGGTTGAAGTTGGCAACAATCATGATTGTAGATTCTTATTGAAATAGAGAAACAAATTCAAATTCAGTATGAATTGCAATGGTAGTATAGACATTTGGAATGCACTAAAATGTTGGTATGAGTAGGTTACAGGCATTATACAGCCAATAAAAAAATTTAATTGGACATAACATGGATTCATAGTCCCTCCTTCCACCTATATAGGGCGTAATGCGTTTCTTAAGACCGCCTTTGACTATTGACAAGATTAATAGTACATGACATGCACAATGTGAAAATTATATCATTGAAAGCTCCTTTCACACACGAATTTAACGGTGTGCTTTGTGTAAGTTGCATGTCATATATTATTGCTCTAATACTTGGTCAAAGTTAGCATCGAAAAACGCATTAGGCCTATATAGATGGAAGGAGGGAGTAGCTTTGAATAGCATTTGTATAGTAAAACGGGGCAAGACTCTCTCTTTGTGTGGTGTGAATAGTTTTATTTTTTTTGGTTTTTTTTTGGTTGAGGGAAGTGCGAATTGATTTGGTACGTACAAGTACAATATTACACGTTAGGCTTGTCCATAAAATTCAACCCGCGCCTTGTTATATCCCGAAAATTCAGATATTGTGCTTCCAAAACTGGCGCCTTCACAACCCGCGCCTTGCTATCCCGAAATTACAACGCGCGCGAAAACTCCCTCCAGCTCCCAACGCGAAATCCCCCTTCTAACGCTGAGCCGAAAGGGTCGCTAGTTCAAATCGGCGGGGGGTACTCTTTTGACACACCCTACATTTTGGACAAGCGCGTCCCTAAGTCATGGTTCACCCCCTCCAATCGCCTCCTTTTCGCCATTGGAAATCCCAGGCCGCCATAACCTCTCCGCTCCAACCGTGAAACCCCACCCTCTTTCATCCGCCACCTCAACGCTGCCTAGCCGGAGCCTCTTCCCCGACGACGTCGTCCATCACAATAGCTCGACGTCCCTCGTCCACCTCCCCGGATGAGGATCTGTCGTCCATCTCGTTGTGCCGCCGGTTCAGCCGCCCCGTCCTCCACCTCCAAGGAGCTGCTTCGATGATCGCCTCATCTATCGCGGCTGTTCCATCCCCACAGCGCCGCCTTAACCTGCTCCACCGGAACGACATCATCCTCACCGACTCCTCGGACGAAGGCGAGGCCTACTCGGCGCCACCAAAGAGGCTGTACACTCATCGTATCGCACCTTCTCCTTAACTCGACCTCCGGGCACCGACGGTGCTTCATCCCGCACCCCCATGGAGCGACTACCTTGAAGCCGGCGCCGCGGGCGACATCTCCACGGCGGTTCTCCCCCAGTGTGAGGCCCCTTCGGCGGCGGCGTCCATACCAGCTGGATCTGCTGCTGCTGCTCTGGCTCTCGCTCGCTCCCTCGCGCTGCTGCTGCTGCTCCGGCTCTCGCTCGATCGCTCGCTTGGCCAGCTGCTGCTGCTCCAGATCTTGCTCGCTCGCTCATGCAGCTGCTGCTACTCCGGCTCTCACTGGCTCGGTCGCGCTGCTGCTGCTGCTCTCCCCCTCGCTCGTGCTTCTGCTTTGCTCCGATTTAGCTACACTTCAGTCGACTAAATCAACTTTTG
>NC_041393.1:202880226-202895843 GCF_002162155.2 Triticum dicoccoides
CGCCCGTGTTAAGGAAGAACCACCCGCAGCAGGGACGGGGGCTCGCCGGAGAGGTACCCCACTATCTATCTTAGGTTTCAGGGTGGGGGCGGGGGGCCTAGAGGGCCGGCCGGGGCGGCGGGGCGGCGGCGGACCGACGGTGGGAGTTGTTTCGGGGCATCAAGGCGGCGCTGGGGCCGATGGTTCGGCCAGTGGTGGCTGGCGGCTCAGGGGGGTGCAGGTTGAAGATGAACATCAGGTCCTTCCTAAACTACATGTCAAGTGCCTCTCTGCTACCATTGCGTCTAGTTTCGACAGTAACATTCAGATTCCACAGTAAATTTCAGTTTTGACAGTTAAGTTCAGAGTCAACAGTTTTTACCTCATCTGTTGTAGTCACGTGGTTTTTGGTGATGTAAAATTTACATCTATTTTACATCATCTATTGAAGATGCTATTAGAATCCCACTTGAGAATGACTATGTTTGTCTTATGCTGCTTCAGCCTTGACTTCTTACGGCTCACCGAAGCTGCTCCAACGACAGAATGATCCATCACAATAGAGCAGTGCCCTGGACGCTGTCTACAGATTCCTCAGATTTTCCTCCACACCTCCGACAACCACCTCTGCCTCAACTGCTTCAGCGACCAACCCAATGATGCTGAGGTCGACACAACTACGGCAAAGAGGTTCTACACTTGTTGCATTACTTATTACTATACATTCATATTGATCCATTAGGGCTATTTTGGTTCAACAGAAAAACATAGCAATAGGGAATTTTCCAATGGCACTCTACTATTCAATTATTCATGCATTTTGTTGAAAGGAATGAAGCAAAACATCCACCTGGACCTACTTTTCAAATTCCTATGCATGAAAACAGGACCAAGTGCATTAGTGACAGAATAACATTCTAACTATACACGCTTTCATATGGTTTCACTTTATTTTGTCCATGTTTCTTTGCATTCCTCTGCTCTTCCAATTCCTGTAAACCAAACACCCAAGTTGACAGAAATCCTGTGTTTACAAATGCTCTATTTACCATGTGCGTTCCTATCCTATTTCGGTGTTTTTCCTATCCGTGCGTTTTTAGAATCATGCAAGCCAAATGAGCCCTTACAGAATTACTTCAGGTAGGTGTCGAAGGGAACTTTGTGTGGTTTGTCCTGCTCCTGCCGTGATGTCGTCCACCTCACCTGAGCTGCTCCATCAACAAAAACATCCACCAAACCAGACATCACGACTCCTGACCGTCTTTCACCGCCTCAGATCTCCTTCCCTGCATCCGGCACCCACCGCAATGGCATCACCATCATCGACTCAGCAGATGAACTTGAGGAGTACACGGGTCCACAAGAGAGGTCGCACTCTTTTGTTTCTGCTTATGTTATGCATTGCTTAAAATTACCTGCTACTTTATCGTCCTGTTCACCTCTTGGACTCCAAGTCAGGTCCAGATTAATGTTCAAACTTGAGTTCTAAATTAGTTGTGGGGCACATATCGAGGCAGCAATGAATAGTATCTCTGTCCAATATCTGGTTCACCTAGGGTATGCCTATGTTGTTCATCTAGGGTGGGAAACAAATAGTAAAGCAATTATCATGTGTCTTTTTATTAAATTAAAGCAATCATCAGCCTGCTATCATTATTTTTGGATCCATCCACTGGTTGTTACCACCACTCTAAATTTCTGCATGCTCTCCTTACATAATATCACCATATCTTTTCGTATGCATGTCAGATATTGTACACAGTCATGCTGAACATGTAGGGAAAAAGAGAAGAGGTTTGCACGACAATACAATGTCATGCAGACATCGCTCCATGGTGGGTTCAATGGCAAACCCTCCCCACCCCTCTCTAGATTGTAATCCAGAGGAAGATATCTGTTCTGAGGCGGATTCAGACGCCGCTGACCACTCCTATTTACCCCCAAGGTGTTTGCTCCACCTTGGCATGATGATGTTAGTCATTTCATGCATATGTTGCCTTGTAGTGCCTACTTTTGACATCATATATGTCATCTGCTTAGTTTAGACATGTTCTGTAATGCCACCTGTTTAGTTTCTATATCATATATGGGAATTATGCAGTCTCATGTCTTTTAGCCAGCCATAATATATGTGAAATGTGCAATGCCATCATGTTTAACCAGACATCATATATTTGAATGATATCTTGCCCATCCTTTTCTTCATTACATTTCCATTTGTCAACAATGTTTGTACATTAAACTACTCTTCCTGTGAATTAGCCATTTGGGTGGGAGATGGAAAAAATCAGGAGTGAAAACATGGCCTTCAGAGCAGACAGTGCTACCTGTCGAAGTAGATCTCTTGTTGGGTCCCGATAGCTCCTCAGAGATTTATTCAGAGACAGATGACCAATCCTATTCCCCCACCGAGGTGTATGCTCTAACTTGGCACGGTTATACTGCTCATATCATGCATATGATGTCTTGCATTGCATAGTTTAGACATCCTATACACAATATTCAACACCATGTTCTTAGTTCAGACATCATATCGAATGCCCTTTGTTTAGCATATAAATCACATATGTGAATTAAATGATGCGATCCTGATTACTTAGATAACATGTAGGTGAATTATGTCATGCGATCCTGTTTAGTTTTTCATCATATCTTTGAATTATGTTATGCTATGCTATCCAGTTTAGATAGACATCATATATGTGAAATTATGTCATGCTATCTGTTTTAGTTAAACAATATACATGTCAACTATTTCATGCCCTCTTTTTTCCACACTATCTATTGCATCTGTCTCTCATACAATGTCTGTACATTCAACTATGTTTCCTGTTTATCAGCCATTTGAATTGGAGCGGGTGATGCCAGTATCTAGCGGACTAAAAACACGGTCTTCAAATAAAACAATGCTACCTCTTGGTGGAGATAGCACCCCGGTTGTACATGCACGAGAACCATCCCTACCCCACATAACCCAAACTCTCGCAGATTGTACCTTTACTGCGATGGACAGAGAACCAGCTTCACCCAATCTAACCCCAACCCCAGTAGATAGTAACCCAGTTCCTGTTGACACAACACCATCTCCACCACAGAGCTCCCAAACAAGAGCAGTTAGTAAGGCAACTCCAGTGCCGAAAGGGCCAGTACTACCACGGCGAACCCCAACTCCACCAGTTAGTACGCCTATTCTTGTGGAGGAAGCACAACCAGCTAGTCGTAGTTTAGCATCTATCACATTTGATGCTATTAAATCGTATGTGCATATCTTCCCATCTTGGAAATGTTATACTAAAGATGAAGGAAAATGCCAGTTGCAGGTGTTTGTCCAAGAGTTATGTGTAAGTAATGTTATTCATGGCAATTACTTTGTTTTGTCCCATACATCCTACCTCCATGATGGTTATAATACAACAAATTTTCCCATTTTTCTCTATAGAGAAGGACCGATTTGGAAACTCAGGATGAGGTAATCTTTGCTAATACCTCTGCTATCTTCAAGAATGCTTGGTGGCAGTATCGGAATTACCTGAAGAAAACGTTCTTCACTGGCAAAGGAACTCATCAAATTCCCTTACGTTCTCCTGAGACACATTTACTAGATGATGATTGGGAACACCTTGTTCTGTACTGGTCCCGAACCAAGAACGTGGTAAGGTCTATGAGCTCATTTTCTATTTTTAAGTACTATATTCTTGCGTCTTACTGTACTCTGTTCATGTAGAACAAGTGCCTAAACCTTAAGAACAACTGTTCTAATTTAAGATTCCATTGCTATCGTAGTTCAAAAAAGCGCTAGGCGTTAATTGCGCATTTTGCCACCGCCTTGTGCTTTACTGACCAAAGCACATGCTTATGCGCAAGTATGCATAGATTAAGCGTAGTTATGCGCAATGCGTTTTGCCAACGCCTAGAGCCTAGGCGCGCTTAAGCGCTTGCTTAGGCATGCCTTTTTTAACTATAATTGCTATCGTGCATACTGCTTTGCTCTTGTATCACTATATTTACTCATACAAACTTATTTTTAAATTGAAGGATCCAATCGAAACTCCAATGGCACAACAGGTATGTTCACACATGTTTCTTTAACAGGTTTGCTCTTATCAATAGCTCTGTTGATTTTAGTTTCAATTGTGTATACAGTTGACTTCTCATATAATGCACATTAATAGCATCACAGCAGGGCCAATAGTGTTGTTGTACATGTAGACCCGTGGTACCCATCTGAAATCTTGTTGTGCCGTGTAGTTTCCCACGCTTTGTATTCTTTCACTGCTGCTTTGTCTTGAACTGATATGATTTGAACCGTGTCTCTATTTTGATTTGGCAAGACAATGCAGTGACCATAGGACATAAATATATGTTTGTTTGATGCTTTTATTATGTACTAGTACTTGGCAATAGAAGACTTGGTAGTTTAATCCCGTCCACCTTACTAATGAACTGGTTCGTTGTGGCACCCCGGCTCAGAGCGACCGATTTACCTTGCATTGCCAGTCCAGAGACCTTGTCTTCTGGCAACACACAACAACTTGGTACAGAAAAACAACCGATTTATTCATGCTAGCAGAACATAGTACATATTACAATAGTTAGCGAGGCCAAGCGGCATGCACGGTGCGGTTGAACAATATGTTCATTATTTAGTGAACATAAAGGGGCCTCGATCATGACAATCTACACGGCAATGGAACAACGTTGTAGCGGAACTCCATAGCACAGGGACACCGATGTGGACACGATCTAGACTCGGACAGCGCTCCTTTGCAACGGGACTTTCCTGAAATCTGGCATGACACGCCAGGTCAGTACATTGAATGTACTTGCAAGCTCACAACGAACATAAACATAATGACAAGAAATATCATGATATTTAACCATTTAACATCAATGCAACAATATATCCATCGTGCTGTGAATATGCTCAACTGGTACTCGTCCCATGGACTTGCTTACTGAACGTGATCATTTCCAGATCACCAACGTGCAGATCTCAATAATAAACACGTGATCCTTACGACGATCACAACCCGACAAAACCCGTGATCCTTACGGCGATCACCACCCGACCAACTCGTGGCCCGTGATCCTTACGGCGATCACAACCCGACCAACTCGTGGCCAATCTCAACACGAGAGCCTTACTGACATCCTCATTACAAACTTTGTGTGGAAATTTATTAAGTGTTGACCCATGGTGTGTCCTACTCTCGAGCGTGTCCGTAACCGTGGACTCGGCTATCGATAGATTAAAACACTCTGCAGAGGTTAGTACACTGTACCCACACTACGAAACCCATGGCCTCGCACTCCCATTCTGGTGGACCAACGACATCCCATCGAAACCATTTCAATGTCATGACACTCTCCCGGCCACTCCGACTCAATCCCCATCGGGCTAGTCCTGGGTGGCCCTGTGTCTACCTCCAGACACCTCGACCACCGTCGTGGCCACGATCCACTCTAGGACCCGGTACCAAAACTTAACTTAACAACGGGCTCACAAGGTTATGCCTGTCTACCGGGCCAGGGTACAACACGCCCATAACCTTCCCTAAATGGAGGCACCGACCAGAGGCATGACAATGAAATGCATTAAGGCCGTCCCATACCGGCAAATGTGGTTGCACTGGGAAAGACTCGTTTCAGCGGCACCATGACCCGGTCAACAACATATTCAAGTTAAGTTACTTATCAGGTTCAACTTAATGTGAAAATAACCGGTGTCATAATGCCATGCTATGCATCACTTAACACATGCATCACATAACCATGCAAATAACTATATCAACTACGCTCCCACGGAGCCATCATCATCAACTCAAGATACTTCTCTAGTTAAGATCAAACCTCACTTCAACCAGAATCATTTCTAGAAATATCATTATTTTTCATCATGCAATAATAATAATTAAACTAATTACTAAACTCCATGACCATTTCTTTTATTCTTTATTCATCACTAAGTTCTTCTAAGCTTAGTAACAAAATTTACTTCAAACTTTCTGTAGATAAAGTATCCGAACATGACAAGCATTTTAACAAAATATAATTATCATATAAATAATTTAAATGCATGAATAATTATGAGTTCAAGTAGGAAAATAACAAATATTGAAGTGGCACTATGAAAATGTTGCTGTGGCTTGCCTTAGTGCTGATGAGGTTCACAAAGCTCCTGGTGATCCTCAAGACAAGCTGGCCCTTCTGAAAATAATCAAAAGCACAAATAGAAAACATCAAGAAACCTTCTAAAAACTACCAGAAAATCTAGACAGCAAGGAAAAATCCCATCTTTTGGGTGCTGTTAGATTTTTGGTCAAAGAACACAATGCAAAAAGAATCAATGCATTTGGACTTGTAGATAAAAAGTTGTGGCTGTTTGAAGGTTCCTGGAATTTAAATGAATTTGAAATAACTAAACTGGGGGGGGTGACGTCGAAGGCGTAAACACCCGTGGTGCCACCACTCATACTGCTTCGCGCGCGTAATGAGTGGCTGACTAGTGGGCCCTGCTAGTCAGGCAAGAGGGAGGGGAGAGGGAAACAGGGAGAGACGGCGATTCATCGGAGCACACACCGGTGACGAGGCTTCTTGGAGTCAAACGAGAGGGAGGGATCAACGGAGGAGAAGATTGCGCATCTGCCCATACCCGTAGTGTAGCTAGCGGTGACCGGACGGCATTGGAATCGGCGTCTCCAGCGGAGGCAGAGGGCGGAGGTTGCCGGAGACGAAGATGACAGCGGCTTGGGGCGGCTCCGGGGGCTCCAGCGGGGTTGGTTGGCCTCACCGATGAGTGGCGGAGGCCCCGGCAGGGTCGCCTTGGCTTGGGAGGGGTCGGAGCTGCGGGGACGATCCGGAGGGGATCGCCAGTGAGCTCGGCTTCGGGACGGCAGCCCGCGGCCTGCCCGGCCGGGCTGCAGCTTCTACTGGCTCTAGGAGGGTGTGGGAGTGGCTACGCGTGCTCCAGGAGGCTGGGGTGGCGGCTATATATAGGCAGGCGGCAAGGAGGGCTCGGGCTCCGCCGGAGGACACCTATCCACGGCGCTCGGCGATGAACGGCGCTAGTGAGGGAGGAACTCGACGAGCACAGTGCGCCGAGCACTGTGTAGTTGGCTGGACCGTGCCCGTGCTCGCTGCAGCGAGCTCCGGCGTCGACGAGCACCATGGACAGTTAAGGGGGTGGAGACGGGGATTCTGGCGAGGGGTGGCATGCCTGGGCCGGCTGGGCAGCGAGCACGCGCTCAACAGAGCGTCTGGCGGCGCGCAGAGCGCGCATTTGGCATGCCAGCACACTCGGACGAACGAGGTCACTGCATGGACCGTGACATCAGGCCACCCTAAGCACTAATCAATATGTCTGGCGTGTAGTCCTTAGTAAACTGAGGTGTTACCACAGTTAGGCTAGGATCCAGGTGCAGTAGAATTAAATTTGTACTGCTGGTAAGTTTCTGGACAATAACTTGGGAGAGTTACTATGGTCAAACCACTGGGAGTCAAGGGCTGAGCTTTGGGGTGTTACTTACACTTACTAAGGTAAATAGGCACAGGAAAAACCAGCTACAATGCAGCTAGTAAAAAGGTAGTTGCTGTAGAAACTACCAATTCTGCCCAGCAGTGAATTTATTTTCTGTAGCTAAAATATTCCAAAGAGTGGTGAAATATTTTTTGCTCAGAAAGGTGCCCTAGGGTCCATAGAATAATTGGGATTTTTATCAGGATTTTTGGGGCAAGAAAAATTAGGGTTGCTTTGGAGCACAAAGGTCTGACTAGGGTTTTGGAGGGCAGAATGAATGTTTTTCATTTAAGAAAATATTCCAAGTCATATTTTGGGTTGAACCAAAGGTGAAATTATGGTTTTGAGGAGGATAGGGACACTTGGGTGAAAATCAAGGGGTACCCAAGTGGTTAAGTCCAAATGAAATGATTCAGAACTCCAAATTCAAAACCAACTCAACTGAAAATCAAGAAAAAGAAAGGAGGGCAAAACCAGGCTGTCACAAACCTCCCCCACTTAGAATGAATCTCTTCCTCGAGATTCGGTTGCTTGGGAAAACCATTCTAGATAACATGCCCTTAGAAATTCTTCTGATTCCCAGGTTGATTCTGATTCGGTATGATGCTTCCATTGGACTTTGTAAAATTTTCGTGCTTTACTACGAGTGAAACTTTCCATTTGATCCAAAATTTTCACCGGTCTCTCTTCATAAGTTAAGTCCTTTGCCAGCTCTATCTCTGTCAAATCGGTCTTTTTCTTGGGCGGTGATATGCACCGTCGCAATTGTGAAACGTGGAACACGTTATGCACATCTGACAATTCAGGGGGCAACTCCAACTGATATGCCACAACACCTACTCGTGTCATAACGGGAAATGGACCAATAAATCTAGGTGCCAGCTTTCCACGGGTTTGAAACCTCTTGATACCTTTCATAGGCGTGACTCAAAGATAGACATGTTCTCTGGGTTCAAAGCTGATCTGTCGATGTTTTGCATCATAATAACTTTTCTGGCGTGATTTGGCCAATTGCAATCTGTCTCGGGTCTCCTTGACTTGTTTCTCGGCTTCCAGCATGAGATCCGTTCCAAAAATTCGGCTATCACCGGTTTGAGACCAATTTAATGGAGTGCAGCACTTACGGCCATACAGAGCTTCATAAGGTGACATCTTTGAACTGGCCTAGAAGCTATTGTTATACCAGAACTCAGTGTACGGCAAGCAATCTTCCCATTTTGGGCCTTGGGCCAAAACACAGGCTCGGAGCATATCTTCGAGTATTTGATTTACCCGTTCGGTCTGTCTATCTATCTGAGGATGATAAGCGGTACTGAATTCCAAGGGCTTGATGGAGACGGGACCAAAAAGCAGAGGTGAAAAGTGAACCTCGGTCGGAAGTAATGGTTCAGGGAACTCCATGCAGACTAACTATTCTGGATACGTACAGCCGTGCAAGCTCATCTGCTCGATATGAGGTTTTGATTGGGAGGAAGTGGGCTACCTTGGTCAATGTATCCACTATAACCAAGATCACATTATTACCCCGTCGGGTCTTAGGTAGTCCCGTGATGAAGTCCATACAGACATCTTCCAATTTCCATTGTGACACGGGCAGCGGTTGGAGAAGTCCGGCTGGCTTCTGATGTTCTGCCTTTACCTTATTGCATATGTCACAACAGGCCACAAAATAAGCAATCTCTTTCTTCATTCCATCCCACCAGAATATTTGTCGAAGGTCTTTGTACATTTTTGTACCCCCAGGGTGAATAGAATACGAGGATTTGTGGGCTTCTGACAGGATTTTCTGCTTCAAGGCTGCTTGATTAGGCACACAAATCCTTCCCCTGAATCAGAGGGTACCGCGCTGATCCTTCGAAAAATCGGAAAGCTTGATACGTTTCTGCAGATTGGCATCACCAGGATGGGCTTTGCGGATCTCTTCCTCATAAGTAGGGGTGATTTTCAGAATATTGGTGAGGCCAGCCTCAACTATGACCAGGTTGAGCTGAGAAATCTCTTTCTTAAGTTCGGGAGGCAAAGATTCCAATATGGCATTTAAACTGATGGGTTTTCGACTGAGAGCATCTGCAGCCACGTTGGCCTTTCCCGAATGGTAATTTATTCCAAGTTCATAATCCTTGACCAACTCAAGCCATCTTCACTGACGGAGATTTAAATCCGGCTGAGTAAATATATATTTGAGGCTTTTATGATCGGTAAAAATTTGGCACCTTTTTTTCGATGAGATAGTGTCTCCAAAATTTTAAATCATGAACTACCGCGGCCATCTCCCAATCATGAGTGGGGTAATTTCCTTCGTGGGTACGTAGCTGCCGTGAGGCATAGGCTACTACCTTGCCATCTTGCATAAGTACTCATCCTAGACCTTGCCTGGAGGTGTCGCAGTATACATCAAAACTGCGGTAGATATCTGGAAGTGTTAATACTGGTGCAGTTGTCAAGCGTTTCTTTAAATCAGTGAAACTTTTCTCAGATTCCGAAGTCCATTCAAACTTCTTATCCTTTTTGAGCAGCTCTGTCATGGGCTTAGAAATTTTGGAGAGCCCTTCAATGAAGTGGCGGTAGTATCCGGCTAGTCCAAGAAAACTCCGGATCTGAGATACCGTGGCGGGTGGCAACCAGTCGAGCACATCTTTTACCTTTCTTGGGTCCACGGCTATACCTTCAACGAATAGCACATGCCCGAGGAATCCAACTTGCTTGAGCCAAAACTCACATTTACTAAATTTGGCGTATAACTGATGCTCGCGAAGTCATTGCAACACTGCTCGGAGGTGTTCCTTATGCTCTTCTTCACTTCTTGAGTAAATAAGTATATTGTCGATGAAGACGACCACGAACTTATCGAGGAAGTCCATGAATACTTTATTCATCATGTGCATGAAAAAGTGGGGGCATTGGTAAGGCGAAAAGACATGACTGTATATTCATAGAGAACGTAGCGAGTGGTGAACGCGGTCTTGGGAATATCCTCCTTTTTTATTTTGAGCTGATAATATCCAGTCCGCAAATCAATCTTTGAGAACACCTTGGCTCCACTGAGCTGATCAAACAAATCATCAATTCTTGGCAGGGGGTATTTGTTTTTGATTGTAACATCATTCAACTGACAGTAATCCACACACATGCGGAGGCTGCCATCCTTCTTGTCCACGAAAATAGCAGGTGATCCCCATGGTGAGGAACTGGGGCGGATATACTCTTTTTGGAGCATTTCATTAAGCTGTTTCTTTAGCTCCACTAATTCTAATGATGGCATCCGATAATATTTCTTGTGTATTGGTGTTGTTCCGGGCACAAGATCTATTGCAAACTCAAGTTCTCGATTAGGAGGCATGCCTAGCAGTTCTTCAGGGAATACATCAGGAAATTCGCTGACCACCGGAATTAATTCCATTTCAGTAATAGCTGTAAATACCATCTCCTTGGAGGGTATGCTCCTAGGAGCAATAAATTTTGTAGTTTGTCCCTCCTGGCTGGTCAAGTTGACTTCTCAGGTCGCACAATTTATGCACACTTGGTACTGAGTCAGCCAATTCATACCCAAGATAACATCCAACTTATCAGACTCATAAGTATCAGAGAGGTTGGAAAACGGACTCCGTTGATACTGACTTCCAAATTGCGGTAGACTAGATTGCTTCGGATAAGGGATCCCAGGGTTTGTACTAGCATATTCTTGCCCAAAAGTGAACAAGGAAATTTGTTTTGGGCAACAAAACTCCGAGAAACAAAAGAGTGGGAAGCCCGAGAGTCAAATAAAATTACTGTAGGTATATTATTAACAGGGAACATACCAATGACGACTTCGGGATTTTTTTGGTCTTCATCAGCAGAAATGTGATGAATGTATCCAGTGATGTTGTGCTAATTAGGGCCTGCCTCCAGATAGTGGACTTGTGGCTTGAATACTGCATCAGTCCGGTTGTTCTTGGGACACTGTTTGGCATAATGTCCGGTTTGTCCACAACTGTAACAAGAATTATTGCGCAGGCGATTCTCCAGAACTGGGTTGAGCACGTCATTCTTGACATGAGTGGTGGTCTTGTTAACATTTTGTTGCCAATTGGGCTTGTATGCCACCGGAGTCGGTTGCCAGGTGCGAGCCTTCTGCACTGGCTGCATTTCCTTTCTTGGCTCAAATTTACGCTTGTGATCGTTATGAGCAGGCTTATTATCTGATACAAGCTTGTGTTCCCTTTCAAAAATGAAAGCCTTGTTTACCAGAGTTTGGAAGTCTGGGAAATTGAACATACTGAGAGCACAATGAATTTGCGGGTTTAATCCACCAAGAAACCTGTCCATCTTCCTTTCTTCAGTGGCCAAGTCATATTGAGAGTAACGTGACAGGTGATGGAATTTCTACAAATATTCTCCCATAGACTGACTTCCTTGGAGGAGCGCGAGAAATTCATGTTGCTTAGTCTTCATAATTGCCGTAGGGATGTGATATTTCCGAAATTTCTCCTTGAATCTTGACCAGGTAATTTCTTCTTCAGCAGTCCCCATGGCTTTTTCATTTTCCCACCATATAGCAGCAGCGCCTTCAAGATAATGTGTTACAAATGGGACCTTATCCTCTTCATCAGTTCGAGTAACCTCAAGCTTCTTTTCCATAGTTCTCAGCCAATCATCAGCATCCAAGGGATCAATGGCCTGACTGAAACTGGGAGGCTTAGTCCATTGAAAATCTGACAACTTGGAGTGGTGACCGGGTTGATTTCCATTCTGTCCAACCATTGCTTGAATGCTTCTGAATATTTCCATCAGATCATTATTTCCTCTTTCCTCGAACATACGAATAATGTGCTCGGTGGAGGGTGGATTTGGCGGTGGTGGAACGTACGGCTTGGGTGTTTGTCCTGCCTGTCATGCGGAACGCCGAACAGGAGAACCCTCGCGAACGTTGCTACTGCAGCCTCCCCGTGTCATCCTAATATGATTTTTCCCAAGTCAACGCAACCAAGATGAGAAGCATTCAAGAATAAACTGGGGAGAAGCCAGCAAAAAAATCCCGAATAAAACCGAAATGACGAATAAAACACAGCGAATAAACTTCAACATAATTATACATAGACTCATACATGAATGATAACAACATGCCATGTGCAACTACCCTCATACATGAAATGAAACATCATGACTCGTACAACTACATCCATACTCCATCCTGATGACTGCGAATACTCGAGAGCTCTACTGCTCTGCTGGTGCTCCGGGGTCCTCTCCAGCGGACTCGGATCCTGAACGGACGGGGTTAACTGAGACCTCCGGGTTAAACGCAACACGACGACGCTGCCTCGAGGGCTCTCCCTCAGGGACAGGTGGAGGGTGAACCATCGAGGCTACAAAAGTGGCGAGGAGTGAAACCCACTCAGCGGGAGCACTAAGTGGACTCATAGTCGCGGTGACCGAGCTACTCGGAGGAGTAACCGGGGAAACACGGGATCTAGAACTAGCAGGAATATGAGGAGTAAATCCTACAGATGGTGGAGTAGTGACTGAGCGAGCAGAGGCTAAAGCAGTACGTGCACGACTCAGCTCACACGCTAGCTCGTAGATCAGAAGATAGCTAGTGGTGATATAGCGAGAAAGGTGGCTAGCTACACTATCGGACTCCGGATCAATGATAGGGAAACAGACACGACCATTATCGTGGAGAGAATGGTAGAAATGGAAACTTGGGTGGTTCTGCATCTGGACCTCGTTGTAGCGAAGCTCAACAAGTACCTCGAATGCAGCAAACTGGACAGCCTAAGAAGTGGTAGAAGCGCGGCCGCTTCGAGAGATACGAGTGTAAGAGACGAAATCTAAACTGGTGTGCAGAGTAACCACGGCGTGATACTCGTACACTGAGTCAGCTAGGCGCTCCCGGTGCGCACGATAAACTGGATCGTCACCGTGAGGGTACAGCCGACGCCACACATTATGAAGGAGATGCGGCGACGTGTACGACATCAACTGCAACTGGCACGGATATAGCACCGGAGCCATCTAAACTCACAACCATTAGCAAGTTGGCATAAAAATAAAATCAGTGCATACAATGCAGCAACCAGCTACAAATATTACCAACACTCAGCTACAATTCGTATCTAACGTCCAGTTAACTCGGCTTAGTCTAGCGTGGCCTACAGTCAGCGCGGCTCTGATACCAAGCATTGTGTCACCCCGGCTCAGAGCGACAAGATTACCTTGCATTGCCAGCCTAGAGACCTTGTCTTCTGGCAACACACAATAACTTGGTATAGAAAAACAACCGCTTTATTCATGCTAGCGGAACATAGTACATATTACAACAGTTAGCGAGGCCAAGCGGCATGCATGGTGCGGCTGAACAATATGTACATTATTTAGTGAACATAAAGGGGCCTCGATCATGACAATCTACACGGCAGCGGAACAACGTCGTAGCGGAACTCCATAACACAGGGACACCGATGTGGACACGATCTAGACTTGGACAACGCTCCTTCCCAACGAGACTTTCCTGAAATCTGGCATGACACGCCAGGTCAGTACATTGAATGTACTTGCAAGCTCACAACAAGCATAAACATAATGACCAACAATATCATGATATTTAACCATTTAACAACAATGCAACAATATATCCAACATGCTGTGAATATGCTCAACTGGTACTCGTCCCATGGACTGGCTTACCGAACGTGATCATTTCCAAACCACAAACGTGATGATCCCAAAAACAAACTCGTGATCCTTAAGGCAATCACCACCCGACAAAACCCGTGATCCTTACGGCGATCACCACCCGACCAACTTGTGGCCCGTGATCCTTACGGCGATCACAACCCGACCAACTCGTGGCCAATCTGAACATGACAGCCTTACTACCATCCTCATTACAAACTTAGTGTGCAAATTTATTAAGTGTTGACCCATGGTGTGTCCTACTTTCGAGCGTGTCCGTAACCGTGGACTCGGCTATCGATAGATTAAAACACTCTGCAGAGGTTAGTGCACTATACCCACACTACGGAATCCATGGCCTCGCACTCCCATTCGGGTGGACCAACGACATCCCATCGAAACCATTTCATTGTCATGACACTCTTCCGGCCACTCCGACTCAGTCCCCATCGGGCTTGTCCTGGGTGGCCCCGTGTCTACCTCCAGACACCTCGACCACCATGGTGGCCACGATCCACTCTCGGACCCGGTACCAAAACTTAACTTAACAACGGGCTCGCAAGGTTATGCCTGCCTACCGGGCCAGGGTACAGCACACCCATAACCTTCCCTACATGGAGGCACCGACCAGAGGCATGACAATGAAACGCATTAAGGCCGTCCCATACCGGCAAATGTGGTTGCACTGGGAAAGACTCGTTTCAGCGGCACCATGACCCGGTCAACAACATATTCAAGTTGAGTTACTTATCAGGTTCAACTTAAAGTGAAAATAACCGGTGTCATAATGCCATGCTATGCATCACTTAACACGTGCATCACATAACCATGCAAATAACTAAATCAACTACGCTCCCACGGAGCCGTCATCATCAACTCAAGATACTTCTCTGGTTAAGATCAAACCTCACTTCAACCAGAATCATTTCTAGCAATATCATTATTTTTCATCATGCAAGAATAATAATTAAACTAATTACTAAACTCCGTGACCATTTCTTTTATTCTTTACTCATCACTAAGTTCTTCTAAGCTTAGCATCAAAATTTAGTTCAAACTTTCTGTAGATCAAGTATTCTAACATGACAAGCATTTTAACAGAATATAATTATCATATAAATAATTTAAATGCATGAATAATTATGAGTTCAAGTAGGAAAATCACAAATATTGAAGTGGCACTATGAAAATGTTGTTGTGGCTTTCCTTAGTGCTGATGAGGTTCACAAAGCTCCTAGTGATCCTCAAGACAAGCTAGCTCTTCTGAAAATAATCAAAACCACAAAAAGAAAACATCAAGAAACTTTCAGAAAATTACCAGAAAATCCAGACAGCAAGGAAAAACCCCATCTTTTGGGTACTGTTAGATTTTTGGTCAAAGAACACAATGCAAAAAGAATCAGTGCATTTGGACTTGTAGATAAAAAGTTATGGCTGTTTGAAGGTTCCTGGAATTTAAATGAAT
>NC_041393.1:202895998-202963893 GCF_002162155.2 Triticum dicoccoides
GGGGTGCCACCACTCGTACCGCTTCACGCGCGTAATGAGTGGCTGACTAGCAGGCCCCGCTAGTCAGGCCAGAGGGAGGGGATAGGGAAACAGGAAGAGACGGCGATTCGCCGGAGTACACGCCAGCGACGAGGCTTCTTGGAGTCAAACGAGAGGGAGGGATCAACGGAGGAGAAGATTGCGCACCTGCTCGTACCCATAGTGTAGCTAGCAGTGACCGGACGATGTCGGAATCGACCTCTCCAGCGGAGGCAGAGGGCGGAGGTTGACGGAGACGAAGATGGCAGCGGCTTGGGGCGGCTCCAGGGGCTCCAGCAGGGTGGGTTGGCCTCACCGATGAGTGGCGGTGGCCCCGATAGGGTCCCTTGACTTGGGAGGGGTCGGAGCTGCGGGGACGATCCGGAGGGGATCGCTAGTGAGCTCGGCTTCAGGACGGCAGCCCGCGGCCTGCCCGGCTGGGCTGCGGCTTCTACTGGCTCTAGGAGGGTGTGGGAGTGGCTACACGTGCTCCAGGAGGCTGGGGTGGCGGGTATATATAGGCGGGCGGCGAGGAGGGCTCGGGCTCCGCTGGAGGACACCTGTCCATGGCGCCGAGCGACCAACGGTGCCAGTGAGAGAGGGAGAAGACAATGGAGGTCACGCAGGAACTGTGCGCGGGCGCGGACGAGCACAGGATCGAGGGGGAACACGACGAGCACAGTGCGCCGAGCACTATGTCGTTGGCTAGACCGTGCCCATGCTTGCTGCGGCGAGCTCCGGCGTCGGCGAGCGCCAGGGTGAGTTAAGGGGTGGAGACGGGGATTGTGGCGAGGGGTGGCATGCCTGGGCCGGCTGGGCAGCGAGCACACACTCAACAGAGCGTCTGGCGGTGCGCAGAGCACGCGTTTGGCATGCCAGCATGCTCGGACGAACGCGGTCACCGCATGGACCGTGACATCAGGCCACCCTAAGCACTAATCAAGATGTCTGACGTGTAGTCCTTAGTAAACTGAGGAGTTACCACGGTTAGGCTAGGATCTAGGTGGAGTAGAATTAAATTTGTACTGCTGGTAAGTTTCTGGACAGTAACTTGGGAGAGTTACTATGGTCAAACCACTGGGAGTCAAGGGCTGAGCTTTGGGGTTTTACTTACACTTACTAAGGTAAATAGGCACAAGAAAAACCAGCTACAATGGAGCTAGTAAAAAGGTAGTTGCTGTAGAAACTACCAATTCTGCCCAGAAGTGAATTTATTTTCTGTAGCTAAAATATTCCAAAGAATGGTGAAATATTTTTGCTCAGAAAGGTGCCCTAGGGTCCATAGAATAATTTGGATTTTTCTCAGGATTTTTGGGGCAAGAAAAATTAGGGTTGCTTTGGAGCACAAGGTGCTGACTAGGGTTTTGGAGGGCAGAATGAATTATTTTCATTTCAGAAAAATATTCCAAGTCATATTTTGGGTTGAACCAGAGGTGAAATGATGGTTTTGAGGAGGAGAGGGAACACTTGGGTGAAAAATCAAGGGTTACCCAAGTGGTTAAGTCCAAATGAAATGATTCAAAACTCCAAATTCAAAACCAACTCAACTGAAAATCAAGAAAAAGAAAGGAGGGCAAAACCAGTCTATCACATTCACCGAAATGAGTTTCATGTACTAGTACATGCTAAACCTGTTATGTGTCTGCTTGTTTCTTCTTTTAGAATGCTGGCAGAATATTGGGGAAGAGTGCCTTATTAAGCAATGGTAAAGGAAGTAATGCAGATAAGGTTAAGGATAGTGAGACATCCTTGTTGGTCTCCAACAAAGATGATAAAACAGCTAAGGAAGACTATCTTGAAGACAGTGAGACAACCCCAAAGTCTTATCTTGGTTTAGTGTTCGAGTTACTGGCCACTACCGCTTGCACAAGCTATTCAAACTCACTATTTGAATTAGTTCGGTTTCTTGAGTCTCAACCACAAGCTGTAAGACATCGATCAACTCTGCTATGACAAGAAGCGGAAGGACTGCGGAAGTCCCTGGAGCATTCAGATGCATACTTTCTGGTGCAACAGCAAGCGTTGGAGGATTTTAGCACCAAACAAGACAAAGCTAATAAGCTTGTTAAGCTTATTGCCAACATGGTAGATACCCAGGATAACGTTTCTTGAGCTCTTCTGAAGTTGTTTCAGTTATGCTCTTGTTTTGCTGCCGCATTTATTTGCACTGGTGGCCAATTTTGATGGCGAGTGTATGTAATATGCTACTTTGTTCCCTATATTTGCACGGGTGGCGAACTTTGATGCCCAGTGGATGTAATATGTGTAATATCGGTAATAGGCTAGCGTTAATTGCTTGCTTATTTATTTCCTTATTGTCTTGTTTAGTTGTTTGCATATAGCCACTGCAGTTCTTTTTCTGTGTTTTTCTAGTGGCCACAATAACCTAGTTTTGGTAACTAGGCAAAAATAATCATGGCAACACACGGACCTGTTGTAACCATGGGCCTCCTGCGGGCCGTATGATCCATGGGCCTTCTATGGGCCGTAGGATCCATTGGCCTTCTATACGGCCCATAGGATCCATGGGCCTTCTATGGGCCGTAGGATCCATGGGCCTTTTACGGGCCGTAGGATCCATGGGCATTCTACGGGGCGTATCATCATTTCACCAATCATGGGCCGTACTATTTGTGGACCATAACGGGCCGTTAATAAGCTATATTTGATAACTCTATGAAAACAGCCCGACGGTTTTTTTGACATGAAAACGTCCCAACATATTAATGAGCCACAAATAGGCCGACTGTAACAACGGGCTGAATTTGGCCCACAAGCAGACAATGAGAGTAACGGGCCGTAAGTAACCGAATGCTGGAAATAAGCCCAAGAATAAATGGGCCCTGAGAAGGCCGAAAGATAACATGGGCTGGAAACGGCCCAATGGAATAATGGGCCGTTAATGGGTATAAAGTGATACACTGTTCATTACAGGCCAGTTTCACCACGGGCCGTTAATGGGCCAAGAGTTACAAAGGGCCTCATATGGGCCGAAAGACATCATGGGCCATACATGGGCCGGAAGTTAAAATGGGCAGGAATCATATTGGACGGCCCAGATGACGCTACTGGGCCTAACTCGGAGAGGTCGTAATGAGCCCTGGGTTACCTGGTTGTAAATGGGCTATGTGTGAACATGCCATTAACAGGCTTTCCATGTGCCGGCCCGCCACCTTTTGACCAAGTCAAACAGGCCGGCCTTTTCACATGAATGGGCCTTTGTTGGGCCGTGCCATGTGTCGACGTATCATAGGCGCCTTGGGTCCAATGAGTGGATGATATCTATCCCAACAGTGAGCCGACACGTGTTTCCTCCAGCCAATGATGATTTTACACGTGGAAAATCCCCATTGGTCGGGGCTGTTAACGGGTTATCGGATCCAAAACCAGACCCGATAGCTTAATGGTGTTCCGTTACGATGGATGCCACATGTCGGTCACCCTTGACGAAAGCACTTCTTTGACACACGATTTATCGTCATGGAAGTGGACACTTCCGTGATGATAATTTTGGTAATTTCATGGAACACTTCTACGACAACACAGGTATGACTATCTTGATTCTGTCATAAAATCATCATGGATGTACATGCATGACAGAAAACGCGACCTACTGTGACAAACACGTATCATCACGGAAGTGTATTTTTTTTGTAGTATTCCCACCTATCGTGCTGCTGACCAGGAAGATAATCCCAAGTTTCCCTCTTGCCCCGAGGGATCCAACTGATGTTCCCTGAGCGGTGAGCCCTGTTCTTGACACGCGGAACAAAGAAGTGCTTGAACAGATCTACGTTGGGGGCAACTCCGATGAAGTTCTCGCAAAAATGGGCAAAAATCGACATGCACGCCATTGCATTTGGCGTAAAATCCAAGAGGTGGAATCCATATATTACCATCATCGCCTCAAAGAAATCTAATAAAGGGGGACTGAGGCCACAGACGAAATACACGCAGAAAAAGTGGTATGAATTCGGCGGATCTTCCTTCCCCTGCGGCAAAACCGCGGGAGCACCATGCCCTTTCGGGACATCCCTCCCCAACATGTACGCATACCTTACGATCAGGGCGTTGCTGCCCAAGCTTGATAGGAAGAAGACCATGTCTTCCCGCCGTTTCCTGTCCATCTCCGCTGCCTTCTTCTTCTTCACTTCCGCAACAACCTCTTTTGCGGTAATCAACCGCTTCCCCCTTACCGTGGTTTTCTTCCCCATCCTTCGAGGCTTTGGGAAGAATGGAAGGCTAGAGGGGGTGTCGGGAGCGAGTATGGACACAAGGGGCAGTTGCTTGGCTTGTGGAGAAAGATGATGGAGGATGAGGTGGGTGCGAATGAACAGTGCCTTTTCGCGTTTTCCCTCTTTATGGGGAATGAATGTGGGGAGGTGGCTCTTCGCCGTCTCTCTCAAGAAGTTACCATTTTACATTAACTGCTATAGTCCCACAACCCAACGACGTGTGGTAATTACGCGGAGTGGATGTTGGATTGACTGGTCATCAAAACAAACCGCTACACACGCAGCATCCCTTCACCACGTGTTTGTGCACTTTTTGGGGCCTAAACCAACGTGCCCGGCGACACGTATGGCTTAGACCGGGGGCTTCAGTCAGGCTACACAAACGGGGGTATATGTTTCCCCTAACTTGTGCACGGACAGTTGGCCTCCGTCTCGGCAGCAACAGGTATCCAGGACAAGACCAGGCCAGAGAGATAGCTCTTTGAGGAATCAAAGGGCGGATCAAGAAGACCAAGACAAGCCAAAGGGACAAGATACCACAAAGGAAAAACCTCCCTTGCCGGGCAGGCGAGCCCGGTCAAGTTGAGGCTTCACCAAGCGCGAGCCTCAAGATTCCCCTGGCAATCTTGCCGGGGCTGCCAAGGGCGAATCTCCCCGCCAAGACTCCACCGCTCCACCGCACAGTGACGCAAGTCACTTATCGGTGCGGTGTCGAGTCCCTAAATGATTAAGTGGCTGTTATTTGGCACAGGTCAGTCATTTTGAAAGAAGATCCACCCTGTTGGACACCCATCCAGAGGCGTGTCATGCAGACAGACAAGAGGGTGGTTGAGCGGCACGGCGGGCTTGCCCGGCTTCATCCTCAGCGTGACACCTAGCAGCACATTTAATGTGTTTTGTTCTAACTGACAGAGTTAGGTATGATAGCATTGTTGGCTATCTAATCAGTAGGTAATGACTGATTTGCCAATGTGGTAACCCCTTAAGCCTATAAAAGGAGGGCCATGGCAACCTAAAATAGGATTTGGACCCCTGTACATTCTTACGCGCGTAGCTGCTCTCCCCAAGGAAACCTTGCCGGGCTTGGGCGATGGGTGTTCGTCACGGTCCTCCATCCAATCCACCAAAGCAGGAGTAGGGTTTTATGCTTCGTAGCGGCCTGAACCTGGGTAAAAGCTACCCGTGCTGCTCCACGGCCTCCGCTCTTTGTGCAACGCGCCCTTCCCCCTTGCCGAAGCACAAGGGGCCGATGGGACCATAGGTGATCATGTTCTACCACGACACTTACCCTAAGGCCGTCGGGCCACCTTCGAACGACGCACTTTATTCCTCCTTTTTGCAAGCAATAGCTGATCTTAAAATGTTGGTGCATGTGACTGACATGTTAAAAATTCCTACCTTTGCCAAATTTATGCGTGACAATTGTTAATAATAAAAGAAGTATGAATCTAAAGGAACAAGTGCCTGCAATAATGGTGTATCCCTTTGAGAACAAGATACCAGAGAAGTTGGGAGACCCAGGTATACCCATAATATCTTGCTAAATTGGTAATCTTGAATAATGCTCTATGTGATGTAGGGGAAGGTGTTAGTGTGATGGCTCTAACTATTTATCATAAGTTGAACCTAGCTGAATGTGTGCGCACAAGCATAACCTTGTAGATGGCAGATAAGTCCACAAAGAAGCCGGTGGGAGTAGCTGAGAATGTCCCACTAAGATTAGATTTGCATGTTATACCTACTAATTTTGTTATCCTTGACATGCCCAAAGACGAAAAATTATCAATTATCCTTGGTAGGACATTTTTAAACTCCGCATGTGTAGAGTTGGATTGCTCGGAAGGAAAAGTAACCTTCAGAATTTGTGAGGAAGAAATAGTGAAATACTTTCCGAAGAAGCGAGGAGCGAAGGATAAGTATGTTCCCACACCTAAATGAATATGTGCGGTGAGTAAAGAAAATCTAGGGCCACCGAAGACTTGAGATGATACCGAGGCATGTGGTTGAGCTAAGCAACCTAAAAACCAGCGCTTAATGGGAGGCAACCCATCAGTTTGTGAAAATTTTGTTTTATTGTTTTGCTCTCATAAATAATCTAATGAAAAAAAATTCTTGGAAGAGTTGTTTTTGTCTTTGTGTGGTAGGAGAAACATCAAAGAGATAAGGTGAAAGAAAGAAACAAGGGTGTCGGGGTTGGGTGCGACATATGCCAAATGATGGCTTATCATGGTGGGAGCGAGTAGAATGCCACCGGTGCCTAGAAGCGGGATGAGGCATAGACACGAACGCCGACACACTTTACCCAGGTTCGGGGCTCTCCTAGGAGATAACACCCCTAGTCCTGCTCTGCGGGGTCTCCGCATGATCACTAAGGCACTAGTGAGTACAATGGTGCTCCTCGAGTTGTATGCTAGAGGTAGAAGGAGGCAGGGCTAGCTCTCTTCTTCCTCTAGGTGTGAGTCTAGTTCTAATAGGTTGGGAACCCTTTGCATGGGTGCCCTGGGGGGTTTATATAGGCCTAACCCCCAGGGGTACAATGTTAACTTGGCCGGGTGTAGGACCCAGCCGTCAGTGTCTCTGGTCGCCGGCTTCTCCGCCGGCAGCTGGGGCCCACCGCCTGGTCTGGTACGGAGCCGACAGGCCGCCTCCGCCATTGGCGGGTCTGGTTGGTGGCTGATCACTGTAGCCGTGATGCTAATGATGCAGGCTTGGTTGGGCAAGGCATGGCTACATTCCCGCCACCTAGTGGGAGATCACTGTAGCCTCATCGTGTCTAGTCTGGTTAATGGCACTCAGGTCTTGAGGAAGGATCCGGCTGCCCGCAGGAGCTGGATCCCCTTGGATCCGACTGGCCAGGCTCAACCACCCTCCGGGCCCTCGCTGCCAGGTAGGGCCCGCCGCGTGTGAGCCGTACCGACAGGACATCATGGGAGCAGGCCCCGCCTGACAAGGGTGACGTTGAGGGTGGAGTGGCAACAGTGCCGTGTCGTGCGGAGATCTCCGCCTGTACGAGACATTGTGGCCATGCCAAACCCAGGATTCGAGGGTGAGGGGCTACACTGTAGCCTTACCCTGTCTTGTCCTCTTGATGAGGGGCGCAGACTCTAAGGGTGCCGGGTGGCCGCCTGCTAGAAGTCGGCCTCTACGGAGGCCGTCTTCTAGGAGTCGGCCCGTCTTGGTGCCGTCTGCTGGTGCATAGCTGTCTTCGGGCAGCCGGCCGTTGAACCAGTCAGCCACCGGAAGGCGGCGCATCATTCTGGAGTCTCGTGGGGCGAAGCCGGCCCAAAGTCTTGAAAGGCTCAGGGACTCAGGTTAGGCTACCCGTGGCCCATTACTCCGACAAAGGGAGAGGAGCAAACAGGGCGAAAGACGATGTAGTAAACTGGCGCTAGCGCCCGTGTGCATGGTCGCAAGAACAAATCAGAGAAACATCAAAATGGGGTCAGGGACTGTGTATCATACGACCGTCGATGCTCGTTTGAGCGGTCGTATGAGGCCTCATCGAAAACCACCTTCTCTGTTATCTCCTAACCTAGCCTAAATATTGATGAAATTCCCATGATATGAAGGTAGGTGCACAACCTGGGCCACGATATGGTCCCTGTTGAGAGGACGACGAATCACTCTCGATCTTAATAATCTATATGGAGAAGGTGGAAGAAAAGCATGGGAAATGGTGGATTGGCTTCAAGGGAAAAGCCCAAGAGTGCATAGACATAGTTGGGTGGGATAAAGGGGTCATCCTTGATGTTAAAGGATGGGGAAGGTGCATGGATGCACAGTGAGGGCTGGGTGATGAGGGAGCATGTGAAGGGATGTGAGGAGGGGAAAGAATGACTAGAGTGGAGGTTGCATCATTCTGACCTAGAGAAGAGGTTGTTGGGCATTGCGAGAATGAAAGAATGGCGACGACATGCATGTCAACGTCTCTTGACCATGTAATGCAAAATCTTCATCCCACTAGTTTGGTACACGACTAAGGCAACTCCAAACTTTCGATCCATACATGCATGAGCGTTATCCACCCCCCATACTTCCAAAACAATGCCGATGGATGGTTCATCGAGAAATGATGGGGTAGCGCTTGTCGATATGACGACATGATTTCATATGGATGTTAGTTGCCTTTTTGTTGGGCTCTTGACCATGTAATGCGGAACCCTCGTCCAACTGGTTTGGTACACAACTAAGACAGCTCTAGCCTCCCGATCCGTACGTGCATGAGCGCTATCCATCCCGGATGCTGCCAAACCAATGCCAGTGGAATGGCTCATCGATAAATGATGGGGTGACGCTTGAGGGGAAAAGGCCAAAAAGGCATATATGAAGCTGGGTGGGATAAAAGGTATCTCTCTCTTGCTTTATTTCTCTCTCCCTTCCTCTCTCTCACTCACTCCCTTCCTCTCTCTCCCCTCCCTCTCTCTCTCTCTATGTGTGTGTGTCCACTCATGATTCTAACACTACGTCCACCACCTTCTCTGTTGTCCCCTAGGCTAGCCTAAATATTGATGAAATCCCCATGATATGAAGGTAGGTGCACACCTGGGTTCGATATGGTCCCCGTTGAGAGGACGGTGAGTCACTCTCGATCTTAACAAGCTATACGGAGAAGGTGGACGAAAAGCTTGGGAAATGATGGTTTGGCATTTCAAGGGAAAATGTCAATAATGCATAGACGAAGCTGGGTGAGTAAAGGGGTCATCCGTGAAGTTAAAGGACGGGGAAGGTGCATGGGTGCAGTGAGGTTTGGGTGATAAGGGAGCTTGTGCAGGGATGTGCTACATCTTGAGCTTGCGTTGGTTTTCCTTGAAGAGGAAAGGGTGATGCAGCAAATTAGCGTAAGTATTTCCCTCAGTTTTTGAGAACCAAGGTATCAATCCAGTAGGAGGCTCCTTAGTAGTCCCATGCACCTACACAAACAAACAAGAACCTTGCAACCAACGCAATAAAGGGGTTTTCAATCCCTTCACGGCCACTTGCGAAAGTGAGATATGATAGAGATAATATGATAAGATAAATATTTTTGGTATTTTTATGATATAGATTGGAAAGTAAAATATGCAAATAAAAGTAGATTGAAAACTTATATGATAAAAGATAGACCCGCGGGCCATAGGTTTCACTAGTGGCTTCTCTCAAGATAGCATAAGTATTACGGTGGGTGAACAAATTACTGTCGAGCAATTGATAGAAAAGCGCATAGTTATGAGATTATCTAGGCATGATCATGTATATAGGCATCACGTCTGTGACAAGTAGATCGAAACGATTCTGCATCTACTACAATTACTACACACATCGACCGACTCCTGCCTGCATCTAGAGTATTAAGTTCATGAAGAACAGACTAACACATTAAGAAAGATGACATGATGTAGAGGGATAAACTCATGCAATATGATATAAACCCCATATTTTTATCCTCGATGGCAACAATACAATATGTGCCTTGCTGCCCCTGCTGTCACTGGGAAAGGACACCGCAGGATTGAACCCAAAGCTAAGCACTTATCCCATTGCAAGAAAGATCAATCTAGTAGGCCAAACCAAACTGATAATTCAAAGAGACTTGCAAAGATAACTTAATCACACATAAAAGAATTCAGAGGAGATTCAAATATTTCTCATAGATAAACTTGATCATAAACCCACAATTCATCGGATCTCGACAAACACACCGCAAAAAGAGTTACATCGAATAGATCTCCAAGAAGATCGAGGAGAACTTGGTATTGAGATTCAAAGAGAGAGAAGAAGCCATCTCGCAAATAAGTATGGACCCAAAGGTCTGTGGTAAACTACTCACAACTCATCAGAGAGGCCTTGGAGATGATGTAGAGGCCCTCCATGGTCGATTACCCTGCGGCGGAGCGCCGGCGAAGTCTCCAAGATGGGATCTCACGGATACAGAAGGTTGCGGTGGTGGAATTAAGTTTTCGTGGTACTCCTGGATGTTTGGGGTACGTGGATATATATAGGAGGAAGAAGTAGGTCGGTGGACGCTCGAGGGGCCCATGAGGGTGGGGGGCGCACTCACCCCCAGGGGGCGCACCGGGCACCCTCATGGCCGCCTCGTTTGTTGCTTGACGTCCACTCCAAGTTCCCCGGATTGCGTTTGTTCCAAAAAGATCGCTCCCGAAGGTTACATTCCGTTTGGACTCCATTTGATATTCCTTTTCTTCGAAACACTGAAATATGCAAAAAACAACAATTCGGGCTGGGCCTCCGGTTAGTAGGTTAGTCCCAAAAATGATATAAAGGTGTAAAGTAAAGCCCACAAACATCCAAAACGGGTAATATAATAGCGTGGAACAATCAATTTTTTTATGTGGAATGCTACCTAGCATAATTTTCAATGTAATTTTCTTTATTGTGGCATGAATGTTTAGATCCAAATGATTCAAAATAAAAGTTCATATTGACATAAGAAATAGTAATACTTGAAGCATACTAACAAAGCAATCATGTCTTCTCAAAATAACATGGCATTAGAAGGTTCATCCCTACAAAATCATATAGTTTGGTCATGCTCCATTTTCGTCACACAAGAATGCTCTCATCTTGGACACCCCCGATGACAAGCCAAGAAATTTTTCATACTTTAGTAATCTCAAACTTTTTTCAACTTTCACGCAATACATGAGCGTGAGCCATGGATATAGCACTATGGGTGGAATAGAATATGATGATGGATGGTGTGTGGAGAAGACAAAAAGGAGGAGCAGTCTCACATTGACACGGATAATCAACGGGCTATGGAGATGCCCATCAATTGATGTTAACATGAGGAGTAGGGATTGCCATGCAACCGATGCACTAGAGCTATAAATGTATGAAAGCTCAAAAAAAGAAACTAGTGGGTGTGCATAGAACTTGCTTGCTCACGAAGACCTAGGGCATTTTGAGGAAGCCCGTCGTTGGAGTATACAAGCCAAGTTCTATAATGAAAAATTCCCACTAGTATATGAAAGTGACAACAAATGAGACTCTCTATATGAAGAACATGGTGCTACTTTGAAGCACAAGTGTGGAAAAAAAGATAGTAACATTGTCCCCGTTTTTTATTTACCTTTTTTTCTTTTTTTTCTTTCTTCTTCCCCCCTTTTTGGGCCTTTCTTTTTTATTTGGCCTTTCTTTTTTTCTTTTTCGCATTTATTCTTTTTTTATAAGGGACAATGCTCTAATAATGATGATCATCACACTTCTATTAATTTACAACTCATCAGTTACAACTCAAAACTAGAACAAGATATGACTCTATATGAATGCCTCCGACGGTGTACCGGGATGGGCAATGAATCAAGAGTGACATGTATGAAAATTATGAAGGTGGCTTTGCCACAAATACGATGTCAACTACATGATCATGCAAGGCTATATGACAATGATGATGTGTGTCATGATAAACGGAACGGTGGAAAGTTGCATGGCAATATATCTCGGAATGGCTATGGAAATGCCATAATAGGTAGGTATGGTGGCTGTTTTGAGGAAGATATAAGGAGGTTTATGTGTGATAGAGCATATCATATCATGGGGTTTGGATGCACCGGCGAAGTTTGCACCAACTCTCAAGGTGACAAAGGGCAATGCACGACACCGAAGAGGCTAGCAATGATGGAAAGGTAAAAGTGCATATAATCCATGGACTCAACATTAGTCATAAAGAACTCATATACTTATTGCAAAAATCTACAAGTCATCAAAAACCAAGCACTATGCGCATGCTCCTTGGGGCATAGATTGGTAGTAAAAGACCATCGCTCGTCCCCGACCACCACTCATAAGGATGACAATCTAAGAACACCTCATATTTCAAATTTGTTACACAACGGTTACCATACGTGAATGATACGGGACTTGCCAACTTCAACACAAGTATTCTTTAAATTCACAATTACCCAACTAGCAAGACTCTAATATCACCACCTCCATATCTCAAAAAAATTATCAAGTATCAAATTGATCATAGCATCCAATTCACTTCCTATGATAGTTTTTATTATACCCAACTTGGATGCCCATCATTCTAGGACCAATTTTCTAACCATATCAAATACCATGCTGTTCTAAAGGACTCTCAAAATAATATAAGTGAAGCATGAGAGATCAACAGTTTCTACAAAATTAAACCACCGCCGTGCTCTAAAAGATATAAGTGAAGTACTAGAGCAAAACTACCTAGCTCATTAGATATAAGTGAAGCACATAGAGTATTCTAATAAATTCTAAATCATGTGGGTTTCTCCCAAAAGGTGTGTACAACAAGGATGATTGTGGTAATCTAAAAAGCAAAGACTAATATCATACAAACCGCTCCAAGCAAAACACATATCATGTGGCGAATAAAAATATAGCTCCAAGTAAAGTTACCGATAGACGAAGACGCAAGAGGGGATGCCTTCCGGGGCATCCCCAAGCTTAGGCTTTTGGTTATCCTTGAATATCTTGGTGTGCCATGGGCATCCCCAAGCTTAGGATCTTGCCACTCCTTATTCCATAGTCCATCAAATCTTTACCCAAAACATGAAAACTTCACAACACAAAACTCAACAGGAAATCTCATAAGCTCCGTTAGTGCAAAAAAGAAAAACCACCACATAAGGTACTGTAATGAACTCATTATTTATTTATATTGGCGTTAAACCTACTGTATTCCAACCTCTCTATAGTTCATACCCACCAATACTAGCCATAGATGCATCAAAATAAGCAAATAACACACGAAAAACAGATTCTGTCAAAAACTGAACAGTTTGTAGCAATCTGTAACTTTCAAATACTTTTGGAACTCTAAAAATCCTACCAAAATAGTAAGTCCTGGGAAATTTGTCTATCGATCTACATAAACAAGAATCAATGCAAAAGTACGTTTCTGTGATTTACTAAAATTATTTTCGTGCGCGCAAAAGTTTCTGTTTTTCAGCAGGATCAAATTAACTATCACCGTAGGTTATCCTATAGGTTCTACTTGGCCCAAACACTAGTTAAAACATGAAAACACATCTAAATAGAAGCTAGATAAATATTTATTACTAAACAGAAGCAAAAAATAAAAAAAATAAAAATAAAATTGGGTTGCCTCCCAACTAGCGCTATTGTTTAACGCCCCTAGCTAGTCATAAAAGGGAGAATAGATCTAAGTATTGTCTTCTTTGGCATTCAATTCATAATTAGCTCACATGATAGATTCATAAGGTAATTTAACTTTCTTTCTAGGGAAGTATTCCATGCCCTTCCTTAATGGAAATTGGAATCTAATATTCCCTTCCTTCATATCAATAATGGCACCAATCGTTCTAAGGAAAGGTCTACCAAGAAAAACAGGACATGAAAGATTGCAATCTATATCAAGAACGATAAAATCTACGGGCGCCAGAAAATCCTTCTTGCTAGGTCTTGAGCTTGCGTTGGTTTTGCTTGAAGAGGAAAGGGTGATGCATCAAAGTAGCATAAGTATTTCCCTCAGTTTTTGAGAACCAAGGTATCAATCCAGTAGGAGGCTCCTCAGAAGTCCCACACACCTACACAAACAAACAAGAACCTCGCAACCAACACAATAAAGGGGTTGTGAATCCCTTCACGGCCATTTGCGAAAGTGAGATCTGATAGAGATAATATGATAATATAAATATTTTTGGTATTTTTATGATATAGATTGGAAAGTAAAAGATGCAAATAAAAGTAGATGGAAAACTTATATGATAAAAGATAGATCCCGGGGCCATAGGTTTCACTAGTGGCTTCTCTCAAGATAGCATAAGTATTACGGTGGGTGAACAAATTACTGTCGAGCAATTGATAGAAAAGCGCATAGTTATGAGATTATCTAGGCATGATCATGTATATAGGCATCACGTCCGTGACAAGTAGATCGAAACGATTCTGCATCTACTACTATTACTCCACACATCGACCGACTCCTGCCTGCATCTAGAGTATTAAGTTCATGAAGATCAGAGTAACGCATTAAGAAAGATGACATGATGTAGAGGGATAAACTCATGAAATATGATATAAACCCCATCTTTTTATCCTCGATGGCAACAATACAATACGTGCCTTGCTGCCCCCGCTGTCACTGGGAAAGGACACCGCAAGATTGAACCCAAAGCTAAGCACTTATCCCATTGCAAGAAAGATCAATCTAGTAGGCCAAACCAAACGGATAATTCGAAGAGACTTGCAAAGATAACTTAATCACACATAAAAGAATTCAGAGGATATTCAAATATTTCTCATAGATAAACTTGATCATAAACCCACAATTCATCGGATCTCGACAAACACACCGCAAAAAGAGTTACATCGAATAGATCTCCAAGAAGATCTAGGAGAACTTGGTAATGAGATTCAAAGAGAGAGAAGAAGCCATCTAGCTAATAACTATGGACCCGAAGGTCTGTGGTAAACTACTCACAACTCATCGGAGAGGCCTTGGAGATGATGTAGAGGCCCTCCGTGGTCGATTCCCCCTCCGGCGGAGCGTCGGTGAAGGCTCCAAGATGGGATCTCGCAGATGCAGAAGGTTGCGGTGGTGGAATTAGGTTTTCGTGGTACTCCTGGATGTTTTCGGAGTACGTGGATATATATAGGAGGAAGAAGTAGGTCGGTGGATGCTCGAGGGGCCCATGAGGGTGGGGGGCGCGCCGGGCACCCTTGTGGCCGCCTCGTTTGTGGCTTGATGTCCACTCCAAGTCCCCTGGATTGCGTTTGTTCCAAAAAGATTGCTCCCGATGTTTTCATTCCGTTTGGACTCCGTTTGATATTCCTTTTCTTCGAAACACTGAAATAGGCAAAAAACAACAATTCGGGCTGGGCCTCCGGTTAGTAGGTTAGCTCCAAAAATGATATAAAAGTGTAAAGTAAAGCCCATAAACATTCAAAACGGGTAATATAATAGCATGGAACAATCAAAAATTATAGATACGTTGGAGACGTATCAGGATGCGAGGAGGAGAAATAATTATCAGAGTGGAGGTTGCATTGTTCTAGCATAGAGAAGCGGTTGTTGGGCATTGTGAGAACAACAGAATAGCAACGACATGCATGTGGAAATAAGGACATGCTTTCATTCACATGTTAGTTGCATTTTTGTTGGTCTCTTGACCATGTAACACAAAATCCTCAACCCACTACTTTGGTACACGACTAAGACAACTCTAGCCTTTTGATCCACACGTGCATGAGCATTGTCCACCCCACATGTGGCCAAACCAATGCCGGCGGGATGGTTCATTGATAAATGATGGGGTAATGCTTGTGATATGATGACATGCTTTCATACGTTCGTTAGTTGCCTTTTTTGTTGGGCTCTCGACCATGTAACGCAAAACGCTCGTCCCACTGGTTTGGTACACAACTAAGACAGCTCTAGCCTCTTGATCTGTACGTGCATGAGCGCTATCCACCCCAGATGCTGCCAACAAATGCTAGTGGAATGGCTCATCGAGAAATAATAGGGTGATGCTTGAGGGGAAAATGCCAAAAAGATGTAGACAAAGCCGGGTGGGATAAAGTCTCTCTCTCTCTCTCTCTCTCTCTCTCTCTCCAGCTCCCTCTCTGTCTCTCTCCCTCTCTCTCTCCTTCTATTCATGGGTTCTGACACTACGTCCACCACCTTCTCTGTTATCTCCTAGCATAGCCTAAATATTGAAGAAATTCCCATGATATGAAGGTAGGTGCACAACCTGGGCCCGATATGGTCCCCGTTGAGAGGGCGTCAAGTCTCTCTCGATCTTAACAAGATACACGAAGAAGGTGGAAAAAAAGCATGGGAAATGATGGGTCGGCACTTCAAGGGAAAAGGCTAAGAATCCATAGATGAAGCTGGGTGGGATAAAGGGGTCATCCTTGACGCTAAAGGACGGGGAAAGTGCATGGATGCGCAGTGAGGTCTGGGTGATGAGGGAGCTTGTGCAGGGATGCGAGGAGGGGAAAATGACTAGTGTGGAGGTTGCATCATTTCGGCCTAGAGAAGCTGTTGTTGGGCATTGTGACTATCGGATTCGGGGCTCCACAGACCCAAGACGGTTCGAATTCTGGGGCGTGTGCGAAGAACTCAACCTGTCCGACCTACCTGTCAGGACCTCGATTCTAAGTCACACCAATCTAGCACGTAACACATCATATCACTTTGCGACCTCACGCACGGTATCCCCACGGGTGCAACCTTACCTTTCTTGGCACTATTTGCGCCTTTCGGCTCATGTATATGATAGTGTCACTAGCATCCATATGGCAGAGAACCCAGGCCGACATGACTAGTCGTGAACCCAAGGTGGCACAATGTCGGGGAAAACAAACACCTATGGGTCACAAGGATACCTTCTATGTTCGATGGGGGGATTAGCTGCACAAAGAGCATGTCGAGCCGTTAGCACACAGGGGATTTTTATCCAGGTTCGGGCTGCAAAGATGCGTAATACCCTAGTCCTGCTTGTCTGGTTATATGTGTGTTCTTGAGCTTTTGAACTAGCTATGGTGCGTGCTTTGTCCAAAAGTCCAAATCCCCTCTCTGTATGCCTTGGGCCTCCTTTTATATGCAAGGGGTTGCCATAGAGGCACACAGGAGGTGGCAAGCTACAGTTGTACGAGATTTTCGCTTGGCAACATAGGACAAACACATTTAATGCATCACCTACATGTCCTCTTGCTTTATTGGGGACGACAATGTAACACCCCGGATTCGATGCGCCAGGTGTCTTCCAGCTATTCGCCATAGTTGCCATGTCATTTGCTTGCGTGTTGCATTTTTCCATGTCATCATCTGCATTTCATCTGCATGTTTTTCAAAACTTGCATCCGTTCGGGTTCCGCCGGTTCTCTCCGTTGTCCGTTCTGAGCCCCGACACTCTCACACGCGCCTGCGGCACCTCCGTAATATTATTTTATAAGTGGCATAAAAATGTCCTCGGAATGGGATGCAACTTGGTGTGCGGTCTTATTATAGTGTAGATAGAGCGCCTGTCAGGTTTCGTCGCATTCGGAGCTCATTTGATAGCCCAACCGTTAAATATATATCGGCATCGTTGCCGGTACCTTCGTCGGACGTTTCGGTCTCCGAAACTGCCGCCGGGCTGCAACTTCTCTTCTCTCCTCTCAGCCCAACTCCTCTTCACAGCCCACTAGCCCACCTACCTAACCCCCTCTCCGCTCCGGACCGTCCGATCGAGATCGAACGGCTCCGAAACGGAGCAAAACACCTAACCCTAGCCTCCCTGCCTTATATAAACACCTCCCCATGCCAATTTTGGCCTCCTCCAACCTGCCACCTTGATTCTCGCGCCCCCAATCATATGCCAGCCGCCTCCCACCTCCTCTCCTTGAAATCCGTGCCCAGCCAGCACCCCGCCGCCACTTGTCGCGCCCCCATCGGCCAGCCCCACCGCCGGCGACACGCGCATCCTACCAGGCGTTGCCACGTCGCCCCGGCCTCCTCCCTCCGCCGCCAACCCTCCAGGGCCCAGATCTGGCCCGCCGTCGGGCCGAAACGGGCCCCGCCAGCCCGCGCGCCTCCCAATTGCGCCCGACCCTGCCGCCCGATGCCCCGAGCGCTTGTCCCCGAGCTCCTCGCCGGAGCCGCTTCACCGCTTCGCGTCACCGCCGTCTCGCCGTGATCCGCCGCGCCCCAGGTCGCTGCGCCACCTCGCCGTCCTCTCCTTTTCCTCCTCATCTTCCCCTCTCTCTAATCCCCACGAGCTCTCCCTCTCCCTCGTACCCCATAGGAGCTGCCATGGACGAGCCCAGCCGCGAGCTCTTCTTCGCCGGATCTCGCGTACACAACGCCCCATAGCCTCCTAGGTGCCGGAAATGGTTGCGCCATGGCCAGATACGCCAGGATCCGGCCAGGCCCCTTCCGATCGTGCCGCCGCCTCGCCGCCTCATCGCCGGAGAAGGTTGCCGCCGCCCTGGTCCCGCTCGGGATCGAGGAGGCGACGCCCCTGCGCCCCTCCTAGGCCGGCCCCTCACGTCTTGTGGGCCACGGCCTCGCCCGAGGCCCGCTGTAGCCTCTCCTTCCTCTCTGGGACGAAGCCTGTGGTGAGATACCCCCTATTCCCGGCTCAGTGCGTACGATAACTAGATTGCGCCGTCATGTTTTTTCCTGAAATTCGCCTGTCCCTAAAATAACTGCATTTTGGTGCCCACTTTGTCATGTCATATATTGTTGCATACTGCTCCATTTCGTGTGTATAATATATCAAAATGTTCGTCATGAGATGCTCTTCATTTCATTCCAGTGTGTCATGTTCATTTGAGTGCATCTTGAGGCCCGAATCATCGTTGCAAGAGTGCTATATAATGTTGTCTGCTGTCTGTTAACAGAACATGCTCATTTGTCATTTTTGCCATGTTTAATGTGTGCCTCCTATGTGCATGAGCTCTACATATGTTTTGAACTACATCATGTCATCTTTACAGGGGTGCCATCCATGTATTTTTGTGAGTTGTGTAGTGAGTGCATCAAGCTTGTTAAGTAGGGTACTTGCTGTTACTGTTTTGCTAGGATGAATCTATTATTTTGTGATGCTATGTAAACCTGCTGCTACAAGTCATTCTATGCATAATCTGGAGATGTTCACTAAGGATGTTTTGTTATACATGTCTTGTTCTATCCATCCATGACCCTGGTTGCATTTATAGCCTACTGTAGCTTGTTGTAATCTTGCTCTCAAATTGCTAAATAATGTTGCTGTGAGCCTGTTAACATTAAGTTCAGTTTTGCCATGTGTTTTTCTAGTGATCCATGCACCCTATGAACTTGTTGTTGCCATGCTTAGCTTCATAAACATGTCTTCTCACTGTTGGTTACCTTTTCATGCCATGTATTGCTCTGTGGTGAGTGGTACAAGCTCACCAACATGCCTACTTATCGTTGTTCCTGCCATGTTGAATCTGCCATATAACTTGCCATGTTTACATGGGTGCCATCATATCTTCTGATCCTTTTTGGCTCATGGTCAGTAAGGGACTTTTGTTCTATGCATTTAGTAGTAGGATGCCATGCCTTTGTTTGCCATGATAAGTTCCTGTCGCATGTTGTTTGATAGTTGTAAACATTGCAACCTGATGTTATTTCTGCAAAGTCTGAAACTGATATTATTTGCAATTTTGCCATGTGTTTTGGAGCATGTTCTTGTGATTTCTGGAGATAGCTCAGTGTTCATGTTTTGTCATGCTTTACCTGTAAATCATGCCCATGCCATTTGTTCTCATGTTGGGGTGCTGTAGCATGTTGTTTTGATGCTTGCAATATGCCTAGTTGCTGTTTTGGACAGATTGTTGTTATGCCTTGTATAGAGTGTATGTGTTGAACCGTTGCTCCGTTTTGAGTGTGCTCTATATGAAACTTGCTTGATTTTGCATGTAGCTTCATATTATCATGTTGCATCCTTGTTTTCAGGTGTTTTCTTGATGTTTGTATGCATTTTGCATCAATGCCATGTTTAACTTGTTTTGCTCATATCTTCTAGGCCGTAGCTCCGAACTAAATGAACTTTATATGTAACTTGACTAGAATTTCATGTAGATCATTGTTGTGCATTTTAACATGCTGTTTAACAATTTGAACATAAGGTTTATTCAGATCTAGACATATTTCGAAATTTGCATATGACTTACCGGAATTGTTATATGTTGTTTCCAGCCTCATTTAAACTTGCCTTGATGTGTCGCTCTCGTTTGCATCATCTCTTGCCATCAGTAGCTTCATGTAGTCTTGTCTTGCATCATGCTTGGTTGTGCATCTTGTCTTGCCTATGTGTGGTGTGTTTACCATGTTGTGTGCTTCTTCTCGATAGTTCCCGTTTCGTTGCGATCATGGGGATTCGTTCGTCTACGCTTGGTTCGTCTTCGTGGCTTCATCTTCTTCATGGACTCGTTCTTCTTCCTAGCGGGATTTCAGGCAAGATGACCGCTACCCTGGATCTCACTACTATCATTGCTATGCTAGTTGCTTCGTTCTATCGCTATGCTACGCTACCTATCACCTGTTTATCAAGCCTCCCAAATTGCCATGTCAGCCTCTAACCTTTTCACCCCTCCTAGCAAACCATTGCTTGGCTATGTTACCGCGTTTGCTCAGCCCCTCTTATAGCGTTGCTAGTTGCAGGTGAAGTTGAAGATTGCTCCATGGTGAACAGGATTATGTTGGGGTATCACAATATCTCTTATTTTAATTAATGCATCTATATACTTGGTAAAGGGTGGAAGACTCGGCCTTATGCCTGGTGTTTTGTTCCACTCTGCCACCCTAGTTTCCGTCATACCGGTGTTATGTTCCCGGATTTTGCGTTCCTTACGCGGTTGGGTGATTTACGGGCCCCCCTTGACAGTTCACTTTGAATAAAACTCCTCCAGCAAGGCCCAACCTTGGTTTTACCATTTGTCTCACCTAGCCCTTTTTCCCTTAGGTTTCCGGAGCCCGAGGGTCATCTTTATTTTAACCCCTGCGGGCCAGTACTCCTTCGAGTGTTGGTCCAAAATGGGCAGACTGTGGGGCCACCTCGGGGCAACTCGAGGGCTGGTTTTACTCGTAGGCTGACCTATCCGGTGTGCCCTGAGAACGAGATATGTGCAGCTCCTATCGGGATTTGTCGGCGCATCGGGCGGCTTTGCTGGTCTTGTTTTACCATTATCGAAATGTCTTGTAACCGGGATTCCGAGTCTGATCGGGTCTTCCTGGGAGAAGGTATATCCTTCGTTGATCACGAGAGCTTATCATGGGCTAAGTTGGGACACCCCTGCAGGGTATACACTTTTGAAAGCCGTGCCCGTGGTTATGGGCAGATGGGAATTTGTTAATGTCCGGTTGTAGATAACTTGACACCAGATCCGATTTAAAACGCATCAACCGCGTGTGTAGCCGTGATGGTCTCTTTTCGGCGGAGTCCGGGAAGTGAACACGGTTTTGGGTTATGTTTGACATAAGTAGGAGTTCAGGATCACTTCTTGATCATTGCTAGCTTCACGACCGTTCCGTTTGCTCTCTTCTCGCTCTTATTTGCGTATGTTAGCCACCATATATGCTTAGTCGCTGCTGCAACCTCACCACTTTACCCCCCTTCCTTACCCTTTAAGCTTTGCTAGTCTTGATACCCATGGTAATGGGATTGATGAGTCCTCGTGGCTCACAGATTACTACAACAACAGTTGCAGGTACAGGTTATGCGATGATCATGACGCGAGAGCGATGTTTGCTTGTTTTGGAGTTCTTCTTCTCCTTCTTCTTTGATCAGGGGATAGGTACCAGGTCGGCAGTCCTGGGATAGCAGGGTGGATGTCGTTTGAGTTTATGTTTGTGTTTCATCCGTAGTCAGATGATGCTCTTATGTATTGTGATGTTGTATTCGTGAGGCATTGTATGCCTCTTGTATGTATCCCCATCTATTATGTAATGTTGATGTAATGATATCCACCTTGCAAAGCGTCTTCAAGATGCACTTCTATCCTTGGTGGGACCTTCGAGTTCCTTTAGGATAGGGTCGCATCTTGGGCGTGACAAGTTGGTATCAGAGCCTCGACCGACCCTAGGAGCCCCCTTGTTTGATTGTGTAGTTGGACGTTGTTGAGTCTAGAAGAAAACTGTTTTCAGAGTCTAGTTATATCGGAGAGTAGGAATTCTTTTTACTCCTCAGCCCCTTCGTCGCTCTGGTGAGAAATCTTGACGTAGGTGTTTAGAACTACTCCTCTTCCCCTTCAAATTTTTCTTTAGGTTCATGCAGTTGGTTTTCTGATCGTTGGTCCTCAGCTCTTTTCATCCGGTGTATTTCTCGTCAAGTTGACTCGACCCTCTTCATCTTTGCTAAGTTCAATCCTCAGTTCTTTTATTTTTCCACCCACTCACCCTTTTCTTCTCGGTGCCGGAGTCCGTAATTGAGTATCCATCCTACTCGTGCGAAGTTTTTGCTCTCTCTCCACAATCATTTCAACCAGCGCTTCTCTATTCAATTATTCGTTGTTCCAGTTGCCTGTGTTTTTTCCTGCCCTCCCACCCTTTTTCTTCCCGGAGTCTGAGCATCTATTCGAGAAGCTATTTCATTCGTACGGAGCCTCGTCAGTCTTTCGTCAATTATTTCAACCGGTGAATTCTCATCTCGTTCGTCTTTCTTCACCCCTTTTCTTTTTCCGGTGGATTCAATTCATGTTTTTCGGGTTGATCATATTCTTTTCCTTGGATCAAGTGTTCTCCTTGCTCGTTCACCTCTCGCCAGTTTATCCTTCCAGAGTGTTCAAGTCATCTCAGGAGATTCGTCTGTGTTCCAATTAATTCGAGGTTGTCACCTCATTCAAATATTTTAATTGTTCCGGTGCATCATCTATCTGTTCAACAATCCTTTCCAACGGTGTTCTCTTTTGAGTGGGCCCTAACCCACAGATCTTTTCCCAGGATCTTACCTGACTCTTCTAATTTTCCCGGACGTATTCTTAAATTCTTTTCAAGTGTGATGTAAGAATGAATCTCATCAGTCAGATGCCATCTCGAAGTTCACTTTCTAATTCTTTTTATCTTTTGGTTCAACCCTTCCTCCTTTTCATTCACCCAGAGTATCTCAGTAATTTTTGGTGTTGTTTCTCGTCGTCATCCTTAACGTTTGAAGACTGAAGAAGAGTTTTTCCTCTAAATCTTGTCCGTTCTCCCAGAGTTTCATGGTGCTAGCTCGATGTCATCCCATCAAATTGTTTCAATCGTGAAAATTCTTTTCAATCATTCGATGCATTTCGGGAGTTGCTTTCCCTCTTGATCATCCGGAGGCCATCTTTTTGGAATATTTCTTCGTCCTAAGTTTTTGAATTCGTTCTCCAATTATTCTACGTCTGTGTCCCTTCGGTCGTCTCAATATTCTCTCGGTGCTTCGTTCAAGTATTCTTCAATCACTTCGCGATCTCTTCATTCTCTTTTCTCTAAATTCCCTCAAGTATCTTCGTGATTGCTCTAATTCTTCCCGGCGATTCTTTCTCTTTTCCTTTGTTCATTGTCATTTCTTACGGTGGTTCGTTCAAGATTTATTTCCATTCTTTTCACATATATCCATTCGTTCTTTCCAATCCTTCCGGTGGTTCATGAAGACTTTCTCAAGTTTTGTGCTATACCCCCCTTAATCCTTTTCAAGAAGAATAAGTAGCATGCAAAATTCATTCTTGTCATCAATTTAATTTGATGAAGAATAAGCATACAATAAATCTTATTCTTATTTCATCCAAGTGATTAATCCCTTCCTTCGGAGTTTGTTCTTGATGAATAAATTCTAGTTCCAAGTGTTTTCATTTTTTTCTTTTCCGGAGTTCAAATTTTTCCACAGCCATTTCGTCGGAACCTCCATCTAAATCACTGCTAGGCTTGAATATTTATTCTTTCATCCTTTATTTCTATCTCATCATCCTTTTGTCACCGGAGTTCTTCATGGTGGTTCTTCATGATTTAATTCATTCTTTCAAGAGTTCATCAAGATTCTTGTTGGCGGTGTTCAAGTATCTTTTCTTCTCGCTTCTCGAAGTGCAATTAATTCTCCGTATTCTTTTGAAGTGGAGTTTTGCATTTCTTCGTTCTTCTAAGCTATCCAATCATTTCCCATTCGTGGCTGGTTATCACCTCATGTTCTTGAGATGTTACCTATAAGACCACAACAAGCTTATTCTTTTTGTTGTTGATTTTTCTCAACAACTCCATTCAATCCTTCTAAGTTCTTTTCATTCAATTCTTCCGGAGGCATTGCATTGCTCATGTCAGTTCTACCTAAATCCTTTCAGTCTTATTCCTTTTCTATCTCGTTCTAACCGGAGTGGTTTCATAGTCTATCTGATTTCGTCATCTCTCGATTCTCGTCATTCTAGTCGTTCCTCTATTCTACTCGAGTGCTCTCAATTCTTTGCTTCTTCTCTTGAGTTCTTGTTTCACGTCACCCCTTTTCCCTTCCGTCTCGGTCCTAAGATCTCGGGACGAGATCTCTTGTTAGTAGAGGAGTGTTGTAACGCCCCGGATTCGATGCGCCAAGTGTCTTCCAGCTATTCTCTGTAGTTGCCATGTCATTTGCTTGCGTGTTGCATTTTGCCATGTCATCATCTGCATTTCATCTGCATGTTTTTCAAAACTTGCATCCGTTCGGGTTCCGCTGGTTCTCTCCGTTGTCCGTTCTGAGCCCCGACACTCTCACACGCGCCTGCGGCACCTCCGTAATATTATTTTGTAAGTGGCATAAAAATGTCCTCGGAATGGGATGTAACTTGGTGTGCGGTCTTATTATAGTGTAGACAGAGCGCCTGTCAAGTTTCGTCGCATTCGGAGCTCATTTGATAGCCTAACCGTTAAATATATATCGGCACCGTTGCCGGTACCTTCATCGGACGTTTCGGTCTCCGAAACTGCCGCCGGGCAGCAACTTCTCTTCTCTCCTCTCAGCCCAACTCCTCTTCACAGCCCACTAGCCCACATACCTAAACCCCCCTCCGCTCCGGACCGTCCGATCGAGATCGAACGGCTCCGAAACGGAGCAAAACACCTAACCCTAGCCTCCCTACCTTATATAAACACCTCCCGATGCCAATTTTGGCCTCCTCCAACCTCCCACCTTGATTCTCACGCCCCCAATCATCAGCCAGCCGCCTCCCACCTCCTCTCCTCGAAATCCGTGCCCAGCCAGCACCCCGCCGCCACTTGTCGTGCCCCCATCGGCTAGCCCCGCCGCCGACGACACGCGCAGCCAACCAGGCGTTGCCACGTCGCCCCGGCCTCCTCCCTCCGCCGCCAGCCCTCCAAGGCCCAGATCCGGCCCGTCGTCGGGCCGAAACGGGCCCCGCCAGCACGCGCGCCTCCTAGTTGCGCCCGACCCTGTCGCCCGATGCCCCTAGCGCTCGTCCCCGGGCTCCTCGCCGGAGCCCCTTCACCGCTTCGCGCCGCCGCCGTCTCGCCGTGATCCGCCGCGCCCCAGGTCACCGCGCCACTTCGCCGTCCTCTCCTTTTCCTCCTCATCTCCCCCTCTCTCTAATCCCCACGAGCTCTCCCTCTCCCTCGTACCCCGCAGGAGCCGCCATGGACGAGCCCAGCCGCGAGCTCTTCTTCGCCGGATCTCGCGTACCCAACGCCGCCGAGCCTCCTAGGTGCCGGAAATGGTTGCGCCATGACCAGATCCGCCCGGATCCGGCTAGGCCTCTTCGGATCGCGCCGCCGCCTCGACGCCTCATCGCCGGAGAAGGCCGCCGCCGCCCTGGTCCCGCTCGGGGTCGAGGAGGCGATGCCCCTGCGCCCGTCCTAGGCCGGCCCCTCACGTCTTGTGAGCCACGGCCTCGCCCGAGGCCCGCTGCAGCCTGTTAACATTAAGTTCAGTTTTGCCATGTGTTTTTCTAGTGATCCATGCACCTTATGAACTTGCTATTGCCATGCTTAGCTTCATAAACATGTCTTCTTACTGTTGGTTAGCTTTTCATGCCATGTATTGCTCTGTGGTGAGTGGTACAAGCTCACCAACATGCCTACTTATCATTGTTCCTGCCATGTTGAATCTGTCATATAACTTGCCATGTTTACATGGGTGCCATCATATCTTCTGATCCTTTTTGGCTCATGGTCAGTAAGGGACTTTTGTTCTATGAATTTAGTAGTAGGATGCCATGCCTTTGTTTGCCATGATAAGTTCCTGTAGCATGTTGTTTGATAGCTCTAAACATGTCAAACTGATGTTATTTCTGCAAAGTCTAAAATTGATACTATTTGCAATTTTGCCATGTGTTTTGGAGTATGTTCTAGTGATTTCTGGAGATAGCTTAGTGTTCATGTTTTGTCATTCTTTACCTGTACATCATGACCATGCCTTTTGTTCTCATGTTGGGGTGCTGTAGCATGTTGTTTTGATGCTTGCAATATGCCTAGTTGCTGTTTTGGACAGATTGTTGTTATGCCTTGTATAGAGTGTATGTGTTGAACCGTTGCTCCGTTTTGAGTGTGCTCTATATGAAACTTGCTTGATTTTGCATGTAGCTTCATATTATCATGTTGCATCCTTGTTTTCAGGTGTTTGCTTGATGTTTGTATGCATTTTGCATCAATGCCATGTTTAACTTGTTTTGCTCATATCTTCTAGGCCGTAGCTCCGAACTAAATAAACTTTATATGTAACTTGACTAGAATTTTGTGTAGATCATCATTGTGCATTTTAACTTGCTATTTAACAACTTGAACATAAGGTTTATTCAGATCTGGACCAATTTCTTAATTTGCATATGAGGACTTACCGGAATTGTTGTATGTTGTTTCCGGCCTCATTTAAACTTGCCTTGATGTGTCGCTCTCATTTGCATCATCTCTTGCCATGAGTAGCTTCATGTAGTCTTGTCTTGCATCATGCTTGGTTGTGCATCTTGTCTTGCCTATGTGTGGTGTGTTTACCATGTTGTGTGCTTCTTCTCGATAGTTCTTGTTTCGTTGCGATCGTGGGGATTCGTTCGTCTACGCTTGGTTCGTCTTCGTGGCTTCATCTTCTTCATGGACTCGTTCTTCTTCCTAGCGGGATTTCAGGCAAGATGACCGCTACCCTGGATCTCACTACTATCATTGCTATGCTAGTTGCTTCGTTCTATCGCTATGCTGCGCTACCTATCACCTGTTTATCAAGCCTCCCAAATTGCCATGTCAGCCTCTAACCTTTTCACCCCTCCTACCAAACCATTGCTTGGCTATGTTACCGCGTTTGCTCAGCCCCTCTTATAGCGTTGCTAGTTGCAGGTGAAGTTGAAGATTGCTCCATGGTGGACAGGATTATGTTGGGATATCACAATATCTCTTATTTTAATTAATGCATCTATATACTTGGTAAAGGGTGGAAGACTCGGCCTTATGCCTGGTGTTTTGTTCCACTCTTGCTGCCCTAGTTTCCGTCATACTGGTGTTATGTTCCTGGATTTTGCGTTCCTTACGTGGTTGGGTGATTTATGGGACCCCCTTGACAGTTCGCTTTGAATAAAACTCCTCCAGCACGGCCCAACTTTGGTTTTACCATTTGCCTCACCTAGCCCTTTTTCCCTTGGGTTTCCGGAGCCCGAGGGTCATCTTTATTTTAACCCCGCCCCCCGGGCCAGTGCTCCTTCGAGTGTTGGTCCGAAACGGGCACACTTCAGGGCCACCTCGGGGCAACTCGAGGGCTGGTTTTACTCGTAGGCTGACCTATCCGGTGTGCCCTGAGAACGAGATATGTGCAGCTCCTATCGGGATTTGTCGGTGCATCGGGCGGCTTTGCTGGTCTTGTTTTACCATTGTCGAAATGTCTTGTAACTGGGATTCCGAGTCTGATCGGGTCTTCCTGGGAGAAGGTATATCCTTCGTTGATCGCGAGAGCTTATCATGGGCTAAGTTGGGACACCCCTGCAGGGTATAAATTTTCGAAAGCCGTGCTCACGGTTATGGGCAGATGGGAATTTGTTAATGTCCGGTTGTAGATAACTTGACACCAGATCCGATTTAAAACGCATCAACCGCGTGTGTAGTCGTGATGGTATCTTTTCGGCGGAGTCTGGGAAGTGAACAAGGTTTTGGGTTGTGTTTGACGTAAGTAGGAGTTCATGATCACTTCTTGATCATTTCTAGCTTCACGACTGTTCCGTTTGCTCTCTTCTCGCTCTTATTTGCGTATGTTAGCCACCATATATGCTTAGTCGCTGCTGCAACCTCACAACTTTACCCCCCTTCCTTACCCTTTAAGCTTTGCTAGTCTTAATACCCATGGTAATGGGATTGATGAGTCCTCGTGGCTCACAGATTACTACAACAATAGTTGCAGGTACAGGTTATGCGATGATCATGACGCGAGAGCGATGTTTGCTTGTTTTGGAGTTCTTCTTATGCTTCTTCTTCGATCAGGGGATAGGTTCCAGGTCGGCAGCCTGGGATAGCAGGGTGGATGTCGTTTGAGTTTCTGTTTGTGTTTCATCCGTAGTCGGATGATGCTCTTATGTATTGTGATGTTGTATTCGTGTGGCATTGTATGCGTCTTGTATGTATCCCCATCTATTATGTAATGTTGATGTAATTATATCCACCTTGCAAAGCGTCTTCAAGATGCGCTTCTATCCTTGGTGGGACCTTCGAGTTTCATTTAGGATAGGGTCACATCTTGGGAGTGACAAGTCGGATGATGCTTTTATGTATTGTGATGTTGTATTCGTGTGGCATTCTATGCCTCTTGTATGTAACCCCATCTATTATGTAATGTTGATGTAATGATATCCACCTTGCAAAAGCGTTTCAATATGCGGTTCTATCCTTGGTGGGACCTTCGAGTCTCTTTAGGATAGTATCACATATTGGGCGTGACGGGCAACATAAGCCATCATGTCCTTCGCCGCTTCTCCTCGCTTCGACACGCGTCCGGGTCGACGAGGCATGCAATGCCATGCTAGGCAACTAGCTGTTGTGTTGGCACAATGGTAAGATTCCATAAAGAATCTGCATGCCGCCACGTAGGCGCCTGCTTAGTTGGCACGCCTATCGTCGCACTGGAGTAGTGGTGAGGTGGCGAAACCTTGCTGGGCACAGCTCAGCGATTGTCCCCGGTAAGGCTTGCCGGGGGCCTTGGAGTCGTACCCGGCAAGGATCTTGTCGGGGGTCTTCATCTTCTGGTCCCACGTGGGTCTGTGGGCCGTCAATCTTTATGGGGAGATGCATGCTATCAGGAATGTGCTCTCCAGATCTTGGTCTTGATGTTGTCGATGGTGTCAGAGCTCTTAGCCCCAAGGGCGATGGGCTTGCTGGTGCTGTGTAGGACGCCCCGGCAAGGCCCTTGCCAAGGGTGGTCTAGCTCACCCTATACTCCTTGCGCTTCGGGTATATGTCTTGGTAGTCTTCGGGTTTTGCCTTCCTCCACCTCGCCAGGCCCTGCCGTAGGTGTGGTTGCGACTGCCCATGCACTAGTAAGGGGTACAGAAGTACCCATACTTTTGTACACAGACAGGTGCCCCCGGGCCTGGGCCACACATAAGCGCAAGGCGTAGTTGGGCCAGGCCCAAGGCAGTGCGCAGGCGGGCGTGGCACAGATGGGTCGCCACGGCCTTTCTGTCAGTTGCACTTACCCACGACCCGCGTCGAGCGCGTGAGGTGGGGGTCATGTGTGGGATGGGCGTGGAACGCATGCGTCACCCCGAAGTAAATGGTAAAGAGGTGGCCCGCGCCTTCCCCATAAAAAGGGGAAATCCGCAAAGGCACTGCTCATTTACCCTCTCTGTTCCTCCCAAATCTAGAAACCGCCGTCCCCCCTTCTCCTTCCTTGAGCGAAAACCAGAGCTTGCGCCCCCCGTTCGCCCTCGCCATGCTTCCACCGCTTTCCCTGCCCCCCCTCTCTCCTTAGCCGCCATGGCGCCCAAGACGAGTAGGGGTAAGCCCAAGTCCACCGAAGGAAAAGAGGTACCAGAGAGTGAGCTGGTGAAGCTGTGGAAGAAGCGTGCCCTCTTCACTCTAGCGATCGACGTGCTCACGCTCAGAGACCAGTTCCAGCGCTTGTGGGGGAGGGAGACGATGGGGCATCCTGCCACGCAGGTCATCCCCGCTCCCTTCACCAAGCCTGGCCTAGATACTTACCCTTTCTTTGTCGATTACTTCTCCTGCGGGCTCTACCCCCCTTTCTCAGATTTCTTCAATGACATCATGCACACCTATGGCTTCCATCTCCTGGATTTCACGCTGAATGTGGTGGCTTGCATGGCCCTCTTCGCCCACCTCTACAAGGGCTTCGCCGGAGTCCACCCTAGTACGACACTCTTTCACCATTATTTCGTCCCCCGTATCCAGCAAGGGGATGCCATTACTAGCTCTGTTGCTTGGATCACAAGACCTCTGTGCAAGGGCACATACCCGGAGGGTTTCTAGAAGGAGCGGTGGGAGGAATGGCGAGGCCGGTGGTGCTGGATTGTGGAGAAAGAGCCATGGCCATTTTGCGAGGTCCGTCGGAGTCTGCCGGTCCGTGGCGACGACTAGAGCGATTTCGATCCCAAAAATGGGAAGCTCACGGTCGCCGCCATTAGAATCCTCTGCCTTGTCTCTGCCGGCCTCACACTGGAGATGATTGGGGCCAACTTCATTCGTCGCTGCATTGCTCCTTTGCACAAAAAGGGGAGCTCGGCCTGGGATTTCAAGAACGCAGCGGATATCATGAGGCTCCGCCCCGGCCCGAAGCATAATTTCACAGTGATGCAGCATGCGTCCGTCTGCCAGAGGCTCTTCCAGCTCAAAATTGAAAAGGACGGCAATGCTGAAAGGATTGGCAAGGCTGCAAAGGCCGGCAAGAACGGCCACCCATTCAGGTTTCTGGCAGGGGTGCATCCATTGAGCAACAACTCCCGCCTAACTGAGATCATTGCTATGATGCTAGGCTTCAATGCCCATGGCCTGGATCCTACCTGGGCCGAGCCAGAGGCGGAATTGGTGCATCAGTTCTTCGACAACTTGTCGGAGGGCACCGTCCGCGCCGAGACAGAGCTCATCCGCCCCACTACCGACGAAGAGGTGGCATACATTGCCGCCAGGGCAGAGGAGGAAGCACTTGCCATGGAGGACGGCATCTGTGGGACCATGGAGGACGAGGCTGAAGGAGCCGAGGAGGAGCAGAGATTCCATAAGTGGGCGGGGCCCGCCGGGGAGACCAGCGGTGCCAGTGTCAGGGTTCCCCCTGCCGCGGAGGCGACCAAAGAGCCGGTCGAGGAGGCATCCGAGGCGGACGAGCCCTTGGCCCCAAAGAAGAGATGCTTCTTGTGGCGGACCGGCTCTGGCGAGCCAGTTCGCCCTAGCAAGGTCACACAGCAGCAAGGGGCTCAGGCGCAGCCCATGCGCCAGATGAGGCGCGCGGCCGCGGAGGCGCTGGAGGAGGCCGCAGCAGCGAAGAGAGCCGCAGCCGCTGCTTCCCCCTTGACCAGACATGTTGCCGCTTCTTCCTCGATCGATCGCGTAAGGACCCCGTCTCCTTCCCCGGTGGGCTCCGTCCAAGTGGCCAAATATGACCTTGGGTCATTCAGCCCGAGGAAGAAGAGGAGGGCAGAGGAAGAGGATGAGTATGTACTCTGCCTCCCCCATCTATTCAAAGATTCCTTACTTGCATCGGTTCATCTTGACTTGATCTCATCGTTGCAGGGACATGGAGACGCTGGCCCAACGGGTGGCGAAAAGAGCCAGGGCCTCGAGGAGTGCTGAGCCCCTAGCAAGCACTCCTCATGCGTCGGGGATGATCTTCATCAGCCCAGAGTCCAGCCCCCAGCGCAGCCCCCACTCCAGCCCCTAGCATAAGTTTGTCACTTATTTCTTGTTGGCAAGTGTTGGAGCGTGTATCCTTATTGATGATCTTGTCAGGTATGTATTAGGAGAGCAACAACATGAGGAGCCATTAGGGGCCACCCCTAACACGCCGCTCCCATTGACTACGCTGATCAGAGGGGTGTCCCCGGCAAGGGCACCCACGGATGTGCCCATGCGTACGGAGGAGGAGGTGGCGGGCACAGGTGCTGGCAATCCCGCCCCGGCAACGGACATTGCCGGGGAGGGGGATGCAACCTCCCCACTTGCCGCGGGTAAGTTACTCGCCTATGCTTCTTGCCATTATCGCTTTGCTTTCTTTTCATTTCCCTATCTTGAACTTTTTTGATTTTGGCTTTGCCTTTCTCCCCTCCTTGGCTTCAGATCCTCCCTTGGCAAACCAGGCCGACGTCGATGCTGTGGTCATGGAGACCGCCAAGGACGCCAAGGCCGAGGCCACCAATATTGCTGCCAAGGAGGCTGCCAAGGGATCCATTGAGGAGGCTGCCATGGGGCCTGCCGGGGAGGCTGACATGGACCCTGCCGGGGAGGAGGTGGCCAAGGAGCCTGCCGGAGAGGCCGGCAAGGCTGCCGCCGAGGAGGCCGCCACTGTCGGTGTTCTGGGAACGGGGGTCCCCAGACTTGCCTGCCTGCTGCCTGCGGCGTGGATCAAGCAGGGGCCCAGTACAGCCCATCTTCATCAACCCAAGCTCAAGACCCTCGCGAGGGCCCAAGCCTCGCGAGGCGGACGATGCAAGGCCTCCTCAGGGGCGACCTCACCAGGCAGGCTCGTGAGGAGGCGAAGAGATCAAGGCAGGGGTACCTCGCGAGGTGCTCAGGACGCAAGCCATGACGATCGAGACCAGGCGGGCGCCAGCCTGCGCAGTGTCATCGTTTCCTCTTTGGTGCAAAGAGGGCAAGTGCAGGCGCGGAGTACCGAGGCATAAAGCAAAGGTTACCATATCGGTGCAACGAGACCAAGACCAACAGAGCGGCAGGAGGGAGGTCACCGTGGAGCCCAAGACGGTGTCATCGCCAGTGCCTTTGGCAGTTGAAGACCAACTTTAGTCAGGATAACTTTTACTAGTTGTTCCCCTTCAAAATGGCCGTTGTTGGCTCCCTTCCCGCTTAATATTTGGTAAGAGGACTAGGGCCCCTATAAATAGAGATAGCCACCATAGTAGATCGGATCGAGTTCTCACTCAGCCAACAGAGACCGAATCCACCCAAGTAGAACACCACACCAGCTCAAGAACACCTCCGCGAGGCTGTTCTTCCTTTGTACTGTTCATCATCAGCCCCTGAGGCAATCCACCACACCACAAACTAGAGTAGGGTATTACACCACAACGGTGGCCTGAACTAGCATAAACCCTGTGTCCCTAGTGTTGTTCATCGTGTAGCTTAGATTCACAGCGAGGCGTTGAGACGTGGATCGGTAGGAAGTAGATCTTCACACGCACCCCAGAGTTCGAACCTTAAGGGTTTTGCCGGAACCCGATATTTGACATTTGGTGCGCCAGGTAGGGGTGCACAGGAGCTCTCCCTTCCGTCGACCCACTCTCCATCAACACCGCTTGCTCGGGTGCGCTCCCGATGCTTTGCACGCCCACCATCTGCTAGGTGGCCATCACCAGGACCCTCATCAACGGTGGTGCCGGCCTTAACGTGCTCTCGGTGGAGGCCTTCAGCCTCCTCCACGTGCCGCTGGAATGACTCCGGCCCAGCAAGCCCTTCTCGGGAGTAGGGGCAGTTCAACTGGTCCCTGGGGCAGATCCGCCTTTCGGTGACCTTCGGCACCCACGACAACTTCCGCACAGGGCTGGTCGACTTCGACATCGCCCACATCAGCCTCCCATACAACGCCATCTTCGGCTACCCTGCCTTGGCCAAGTTCATCGCAGCGACTCACCCGGCCTACAACCTCGTGAAGATGCCTGGGAGCAACGACGTCCTCACCGTAGCTGGAGATACGAAAGATGCTCTGCAGGCGCTCGAGCTGGCCTTCAAGACAGCCGTAGTGGCGCGGCCCACCAGCACCGACACCCCCAAGGCCAGGGTGGCTGCGCCAACCAAGAAGAAGCAACTATTCACCCAAGACAAGGCGGAGACTAAGCAGGTGCCAGTTGATGAGCACGGGTCCTCCGGCGCCACCTTAACCATTGGCGCCAACCTCGACCCTGACCAGGAGGAGGCTCTGGTGAAATTCCTACGCGCGAACAAGGAGGTGTTCACGTGGGAACCCAAGCAGCTAGTGGGGGTCCCAAGGCCGGTGATCGAGCATCACCTGAACGTGTGCCCCCATGTGCGACCCATGAAGCAGAAAGCAAGGCGGCAGTCCACCGAGAAGCAGACCTTCATCGTCCAAGAAACCCGCAAGCTAGAAGCTTCAGGTGTCATCCGCGAGGTTCGCTACCCTGAATGGCTGGCAAACCCTGTTGTTGTGCCGAAGAAGGGAGGAAAGGAGCACATGTGCGTCGACTTCACCAACCTCAACAAGGCCTGCCCTCAGGATCTGTTCCGCTTCCCCGCATCGACCAAATCGTCAACTCCACCGCTGAGTGCGATCTATTGTGCTTCTTGGATGCCTTCTCGAGCTATCACCAAATCAAGATGGCGATAGAAGACATGGAGAAGACGGCCTTCCTGACCCCATGCGGGGTGTACTGCTACACCTGCATGCCGTTCGGGTTGTGCAACGCGGGTGCAACCTTTTAGCGACTGATGCATCTCGCCTTCGGCCAGCAGCTCAGGAGAAACGCTGAGGCCTACATTGACGACATTGTGGTGAAGTCTCGGGAGGCAAAGACCCTGATACAGGACCTGGAAGAAACCTTCGCGAGCCTTCATGAAGTGGACCTACGGCTCAACTCGGAGAAGTGCGTGTGTGGTGTTACCTCTGGCAAGCTTCTGGGCTTCCTCGTGTCCCATAGAGGGATCGAGGCCAAGCCAGAGAAGGTCAAGGTTATCGAAGACATGAGCCCGCCGCAAACCCTCAGGGAAATGCGTTAGGGCGCTTCATCTCCAAGCTGGGGGAACGTGCCCTGCCCTTCTTCAAGCTAATGAAGAAGAAGGGCATGTTCGAATGGACACGAGAGGCTGACGAAGCATTCCAAGATCTCAAGTACCTGACCAGCCCTCCGGTGATGGTGGCTCCACGCCCTCAGGAGCACCTGGTGCTCTACCTCGCCGCCACACCCTACTTCGCCAGCGCAGTTCTGGTGGCGGTTAGGGGCGAGCACCAGGTCAAGGCCGCATCGGCCGCAACCGTGACCGCGACAGCTCAAAGCCAGGAAGGCCTCGCGAGGGCCACGGCCTCAGCAGATGGGCGCCAGCCTCAGCAAGAAGACGCCCCCAGGGCTCGGGGGACCTCATCAAGCAGTTAGGAGCCGGGGGCTCCAACGTCTCAGGAGGCGCTCAACTCTCCGGAGGGTGCAGGCTCCGTCAGCGCACCCACCCTCATCGAGCATCCTATGTATTTCGTCAGCACGATGCTGCGGGATGCAAGGGCACGGTACCCCATGCACGAGAACCTCTTGCTCGCGTTGTTGGTGGCCTCGCGTAAGCTGCGGCACTACTTCCAAGGTCACCCCATCAAGGTCGTCTCAGCCTACCCATTGGAGAGGGTGCTCAGGAGTGCCAACACCGCTGGAAGGGTCGTTGAATGGAACATCGAGCTGCAAGCATTTCAGTTGGAATTCAGCACGACCAGAGTTGTCAAAGGAGCCGGACATGCAGATTTTGTGGCAGAGCGGACAGATGCGCCAGGGCTCGAGGCAGGCGAAGATCGGTTGCTTTCCCCATGAAGCGAGGCACCAGACGGCTGGGTCATGCACTTCGATGGAGCATTCTCGCAACATGGCATGGGGGCTGGCGCAGTGCTTATATCCCCCACTCAGGACAAGTTTTATTACGCCGTGCCGCTCTGTTTCCAGCAGGGCGAGAAGGTTTCTAACAATATAGCAGAATATGAGGGTCTCATAGCAGGCTTAAAGGCCGCGCCCGCACCGGGGGTGAAGCGCCTCATCATTAAGGGTGACTCACAGCTCCTCGTCAACTTCTCCAACGAAGTGTACGAGCCCAAGGACGAGCACATGGAGGCGTATCTTGCAGAGGCGCGTAAGATGGAAAAACAGTTTTTGGGGCTGGAGCTGCAGCATGTGCCCCGCGGAACCAACCAAGAGGCTAATGACATCGCCAACAGGGCATCAAGGTGGCTGCCTCAGGAGCCTGGCATTTTCGAGGAACGGCTCTTCAAGCCCTCAGCAGCGCCGCCACTATCAAGCACAGCGCAACCTCGAGAGGAACTCCCTCAACCGCCTGCCTCAGGAGCTCCGTCCTATGGCCCGACCTCAAGAGCACGCTTTCTCCTGACACTGGAGCCTCAGGAGGGATGCTGGATGGCAGAGCTCAAGGATCACCAAATGCAAGGGACTCTACTAGAGAAAGAAGAGGACGCTAAACGCGTGGCCCGGCAGACAACGGCCTACTGCATCCAAGATGGAGAGCTCTACCGGAAGTGGCCAAATGGTGTTTCCTTGCGTTGCATCTCCAGGGAACAGGGGAAGGAGGTGCTGGCAGACATTCACGGCGGAGACTGTGGGCACCACTCATCATCACGGACCCTCGTCGGCAAGGCATTCCGCAGCGGGTTTTATTGGCCTACATCACTCAACGACGTGATCGAGCTGGTGAAGGCTTGCGAAGCCTGTCAATTCCACACCAAGCAGATCCATCAGCCAGCTCAGGGCCTGCAGACCATCCCACTCTCGTGGTCGCTCATAGTCTGGGGCCTGGATATCTTGGGCCCGTTTCCTCGGGCGCCACGGGGCTATCACTACCTCTACGTCGCCATTGACAAGTTCACAAAGTGGGCGGAGGTGGAAGCTATCCGCACCATCCCGGCTGGCTTTGCAGTCAAGTTCATCAAGGGCCTCGTGAACCAATTCGGGGTGCCTAATCGCATCATCACCGACAACGGTTCGCAGTTCACCAGCAATCTCTTCAAAACCTATTGTGCTAACCTCGGAACGCAGATATGCTACGCTTCGGTGGCACACCCTCGGAGCAACGGCCAGACTGAATGCGCCAACGCAGAGGTCCTGAAGGGCCTCAAAACCAGGACCTTCAAGAAGAAGCTGGAGGCCTGCGGCAGGGGCTGGTACGACGAGCTCCAGTCCGTGCTATGGTCCATCCGCACTACCGCCACCAAGTCGACCGGTGAGACCCCGTTCTTCCTCGTCTACGGAGCAGAGGCGGTCCTCCCTCACGAGGTCAGGCATCGCTCCGCGCGGGTCCTGGCGTTTGATGAAGCGCAGCAGGACGCCCTGCGGGGGATGGACCTCGTGCTGGGGGAGGAACACCATTGGGAGGCTGCGCTACGAGCAGCAAGATACCAACAGGCATTGCGGCGGTACCACTGCTGCAAATTCCGCCCCAGGACTCTCGAGGTAGGTGACCTCATGCTTAGGCGGGTGCTCTCCAGGGAAGGGCTGCACAAGCTCTCGCCCATGTGGGAGGGCCCGTTCAAGGTTGTTCATGTTTCCAGACCTGGCGCCGCGCGCTTGGAGACCCAGGAAGGGGTACCCATCCCGAACGCGTGGAACATTCAGCACCTCCGGAGGTTCTACCCTTGAAGTAAAGCCCAATGCCTGTAAAGAAGGCCCGGTGCCTGTGAAGTAAGGCCCAGTGCGTGTAAAGAAGGCCCGGTGCCTGTGAAGAAGGGACCAATGCCTATAAAGAAGGCCCAGTGCCTGTGAAGCTCGCCGCCCCAAGAAGGTCCGGTGCTTGTGAAGAAGGCCCAGCGCCTGTGAAGCTCGCCGCCCGTGACACTCTCACGTAATAATGAGGTGGGGCTGTACATGCCCCGGAGTCTTCGGAGTGCCGCCCTTGGGCCTCGGGGGCTCCCGCTCATGCCTAGTGGTAGCACTTAGCTCCGCGCTGGTGAGAAGACGTCGAAGACTAGACTAGGTGCCGGACACGACTTTTCATTTGCTTTCCGCAATTGGCTTGTTCTCTTTCATTTGAACTTTTATTGGATTTGCTTCTAGTGTTGTTTGCCATCCCTTGCCCCTGTTCTCTGTCTCTGGCTTTCGCTCGTACCGTTCTCCGTCTCTCTAGCCTCACGAGGGGGCTATGCGGGCGCCCTCGTGAGCCTTTTCTCTCCTGTTTTCGTGAGGCTCCCTCACTCAAGTTCGCAGCGGGAGCAACCCTCCCGGTCCATGTCCCACGGGCATCGCGACGTGAAACGCATGACCTATGCTGGTCACCCACGTGACAAAGGTTCGGAATCCATTCTCCCGACTGATTTTGCAGACCTTAAGACGCCCGGCGAGGCCTCAGGCAAGTACCTCGTGAGGCGGAAATTGCAGTAAACCCCCTAAGCTAAGTTGTTCCTACGCGCAACCACATAGCCGCAACACCACAACACAACATGGGAATAATAGAAATAGCATGATAATTAAGGGTGATAGTCTTACATGCCCCCACGGGGCTCCATACTTCTCTCTCTCTCTCAATGCAGGAAAAGGAGGTAAACAAAATAAACGCGGCGTGCCCGGCGGCAGTTCGCGAGGAGGGATCCACACCGCCCTCCCGAGCTCAATCAAACTCCTCCTCGCGCTTCACTAAGGCGGGACGGCGGGACGACACGCTACCACCCTCGAAGCGAGCGCGGCGGCGCGGTGGTTGATCGCGGCCACTGCTGGAGGAGCTATCACCAGAGGAGGAGCCGCTAAAGCTTGGCGAGCCACGGACGCCACCAGGGGCGGGCTCGCCTTCGTCCTCGTCACGGCCGTCGCCAAGTCCAAGCACCTGGTCGCAGTCATCGTCTTCAGGGCAGCACCCGACACGGTGGCCGTCTTCTCCGAACACCCTCATGTAGAGGGTCGCGTCGCTGTCAAACTTGAAGTGCAAGATGCACCGCCGGCCCAGGCGCGCGCACGGGCAAACGTCTGCCAGCCGCGGGCCAAGGCCACGTTCCCGGCGACGGAGATCTCCACCGTGACCCAGGAAGCCCTGCTGTAGCAACCGTCCGCCTGCAGCCAGAGCCCATTAGAACCGGCGGCCGGCAGTTCACCGGCAAAGAAGCGGGGGAGCTGGAGCTAGTTGCCGGCCGGATTTGCCGACCACACGACAAACTCCGACAGCACCTCTGCCGAGTGAAAGCGTGGACAGGGAGGCCGCACGGCCATGACGCGTCTTCCCTCACCCACCGGGCGGCCGTCACCTTGCGAAGGACCACCGCCGCGACCACGAGGAGCCACTGCTGGAGTCGCGGGGTGCTTGCGGGGGCGACCTCGGCCGCGCTTGGGCGGAGGGGAGCCAAGCCCTTCCTGGCAAGCTTTCCCCTTCTCCACGGTTGAGAACCTCTTCATCGGCGCCATGGGACACGGCAGGCAACTGGAGAAAGGAGGAAGAAGAAGCAGGCGGGGGAAGGGAGATGTGCAGCGGGGGCCTGCGCCCCTCCACCTTTATAACCCAAGGGAGGCCAACCGTCGGCCTCCAAGATCGCAGGTAATCATGACTCTTTTTGCATGCAGCAGGGACTCATCAAATCGGGCAGTTGCCGAGGCAGCATGGGGAAGCGGAGACGCCGACGTCCAATCAACCGCCACACGGCGACCAAGGCCACACGCTGTTGGGGCCCATGGTGCCCCGCACTTGCCCTTTCGCTTCGCTGCTAAGCCAAGTCCGAGCGCGCCTTGGGCCCCGGGGCTACTGTCGGCGTTCTGGGAACGGGGGTCCCTAGACTTGCCTGCATGCGGCCTGCGGCGTGGCTCAAGCAGTGGCCTAGTATGGCCCGTCTTCATCAACCAAGATCAAGACCCTCACGAGGGGACAAGCCTCGCAGGGCGGACGACGCAAGGCCTCCTCAGGAGCGGCCTCAGCAGACAGGCTCGCCAGGAGGAGGAGAGATCAAGGCAGGGGTACCTCGCGAGGTGCTCATGACGCAAGCCATGACGATCGAGACCAGGTGGGCACCAGGCGGGCGCCAGCCTGCGCAGTGTCCTCGTTTCCTCTTTGGTGCAAAGGGGGCAAGCGCAGGCGCGGAGTACCAAGGCATCAAGCAAGGGTTACCATATCGGTGCAACGAGACCAAGGCCAGCAGAGCGGCAGGACGGAGGTCATCATGGAGCCCAAGACGGTGTCATCGCCAGTGCCTTTGGCAGTTGAAGACCAACTTTAGTCAGGATAACTTGTACTAGTTGTTCCCCTTCAATGGCCGTTGTTGGCTCCCTTCCCGCTTAATATTTGGGAAGAGGACCAGGGCCCCTATAAATAGAGATAGCCACCATAGTAGATCAGATCGAGTTCTCACTCAGCCAACAGAGACCAAATCCACCCAAGTAGAACACCACACCACCTCAACACACCAGCTCAAGAACACCGCTCGTGAGGCTGTTCTTCGTTTGTACTGTTCATCATCATCCCCTGAGGCAATCCACCACACCACAAACTAGAGTAGGGTATTACACCACAACGGTGGCCCGAACTAGTATAAACCCGGTGTCCCTTGTGTTGTTCATCATGTAGCTTAGATTCATAGCGAGGCGTTGAGACGTGGATCGGTAGGAAGTAGATCCTCGCACGCACCCCAGAGTTCGAACCTTAAGGGCTTTGCCGGAACCCGATATCCGACAGCCACGGGGCCTGCCAGGGAGGCCGGCGAGGCCACCACTGGAGAGGCCGCCAAGGATCCTGCCGGGGAGGAGGTGGTCAATGACCAACCTTCCTCCTCAGCCTCTGCCCCGAGAGGGTACTTGAAGGTCGGTGATGACCTTTTCGTCAGCATCCCAAGAGCGGCAAGCACCAGAGCGCTAATCGAGGGGGAGTTCTTCAACAAGGAGATCCTCACCGCTGCCGGGCTCCAGGTTGTCGACGAACTGAGCGTCAGCAGTGGTGGCTCCAAAGAGGACCAACTCCTTCAGGCGATGAGCGCCAACTTCCACAAGCTCCAAGCTCTCCATCGGGCCCGCAAGGCGAAGGTGGACTCCAGGATGGTGGCTATGGACAAGGCCGAGGCGGACTTCCAGGAGCATGTCGCCCAGATGAAAATCTGGTTTGACGAGGCTCGGGAAGATCTGAAGGCCTCCCAAATCCAACTGAGCGAGCGCTTGCGGGAGCTCCTTCTGAAGCAGGCCGATTTTGACAAGGCACAGGAGGTGGCAAAGGCGAAGGCCGCCAAGGACGAGTCCAACCAGACGTAGTGCCGCATCTTGCTCGACGCCTAGGAGGAGGACTTGGTCGCTCGCGAAGCATCACTTGTCGCCACGCTTCGTGCCAAGGACGAAGAAATCAAGAAGCTCGTCGCGCAGGAGACTCAAGACCTGATGCAGAAGCATCAGGAAGCACTTGACACTCTGGTCCTTGACCATGCCGGCAAGCTGAAGGAGGCCATTGACCGTGCTAAGATGGCAGAGGCTACTAGGATCGAGCTGGCCGACAAGGTAGAAATGCTGGAGGTGGACCTGGCAAGGCGCACCAAGGAGATCTCCACGCTCAAGGATGATAGAGAGAAAGCCCTCTATGACCTGGCGGAGATGAAGACCACCATATCTGACAAAACCAAGTTGCTCTCCAAGGCCAACGAGTCCATTGATGATCTGAAGCTGAAGCTGGAGTCTCAGGAGAGGATGCTCTCGGAGTCTCAGGCTCGTGAGCAGATCCAGACCAAAGATCTCGCGGACGAGAAGCTGCTGCTGCAAACTGCCGTTACTTCCCACAACGAGCTCGTGGAGAGCACGAAGTTTTGAACCAGCCACCTTGTGGATGTCGTGGAGAATCTGATTGCGCAGCTGACCACCATGGGCATGCCAAGCTTCAGGTCTCCCACGAGGTGAACATGGCTGACAGCGCCAGGCTGACCCTGTTCTTCGAGCGTGTCCTTGATGCCCTGAAGCTGCTCCAATCCACCAGGGTAGCCTACCTGGCCGAGGAGTCCCGTCGGCTTTGCCGGGGCGCCTTGACCAAGGTGCTCACCAAGGTGGTGCACTGGAACCCCAACATCGACTTTGCTCAGGCGCTTGATAGCTTGCCGGAGGGCGTCAACCGTTAGGTGCTCGAGGAGTACATCGAGCCCATCATCAGCTGCGTCAGCAGAGTCGCGAGGCTGGAGGGCCAGTGCCGGGATTAATTGCTTTGTTCCTTGTTGTCAGGACCCCGACTCGATGTCACATCGATCTAGCCTGTAACACCTCATATCACTTTGCGGCCTCACGCACGATATCCCCACGGGTGTCGCCTTACCCTTTGCCCGGGACCGTTTGCGCCTTTTGGCTCACGTATATGATAGTGTCGCTAGCATCCATATGATAAGGAGCCCGGGCTGACATGACTAGTCGTAAACCCAAAGTGGCACAGACTTACAGGGACAGGCATCCATGACCCAGCTTCAAACGTGTCGGTCATCAGCAAGTGGGTCCGGGCTGTAGCACTGGGCTAGCAGGACTCCGGTAAACCGGGCTGTAGCAGGCTAACAGGACTCCGGTACTCAATGCGTGACATTTCCCCGAAGGGACAGACACAGGAACGAAGAAGGACACATGCCGGCCAGCCTAAGTGTTCCAGAGCAGTAGCAAGCTACCATGGCTCAGTGGTAACACTAAGAGACATTTCCCGGTAAGAGAGGCTACTAAAGATAAACAACTAGATAGTCAGATCCACACATACCAAGCATTTCAATCATACACACAATATGCTCGATATGTGTAAATACAACAAGGTATCACAACATGACTCTACGACACAAGTACCTTATTTAAGGTCCAGAGAGCCATACATAACATACACATAGGTACGGGTCACACGACCTAGCATTCAAGTCATACAGTCATACAAACCAGCAGCGGAAGTAACTTGTCTGAGTACAGACAACTAGTAAAATAAAAGAGGCTTGGAAAGCCTAGCTATACTACATGGTCCTTCACAAGCTCAGGATCACCACCTGGGCCTTAGCCTACTCATTGATGTCAACGTCTACGAAGAACCCATCAGAAGGGGTTGCAGCGTCTTCTGTAAAAATGTAGATTATAGCAACATGAGCACAAAGGTACTCAGCAAGACTTACATCAGATCCTACATACATGCATATTATCAAGAAGGGTTGGTGGAGTTGTTGCAGCAAGCCAGCTTTGACTCTTGGCTAGGCTATCCTACGAGACTCCATCTTGAAACGGTTTTGCGCACACGAGTCCACTACTCACCACTTCAATACACTACCGAGGATCCACCTCCGTCTTCCTACGGAAGAGCCATCCTCGGCACTCACACTTATCTTGAGGCTTTTAGTAGTTTCCATTTACTTGTCTATGAACTGTATAGGCAACCAAGTAGTCCTTTACCGCGGACGCGGCTATTCGAATAGATCATGTTAACCCTGCAGGGGTGTACTTCTTCATACATGTTTCCACCACTTAGCGTATGCACACGACATGTGCTCGGCAGACTTCAAGCAAAAGCCGACGTGGGTGTAGACCACGACCTACCTAAACACCTAAGTCTCTAGTCTAGGTTTATCGCCTATTCGGGTTCCATCCATGAGGAGATCCGGCCGAGGTTTCGCTCACAGCCCCAAACGATGTGAACAGGGTTCCCGAGATACCTAACGGGTATTCGGTACACCGTGCCACGTACCTACCGCATCACAGCCCACCCTACGGTCAGCACTGTCCACGGCCTCCAGTAGGCTACAAACACCAGAAACTACTTGCAACTCCTCGACAGAGAACTAGGGTGAATAAGAAGTCGAGCGGGATCATATTTCAGGGCCCAATGCATGGTAGTAGTTGTATCTTAAATCACACATACAGATCTCAGTGCTTAAGGTCGGCTTCAATGAAACAACCCACCATGTACTGCTACATGGCCTCTCATCGATACCTTTACCAAATCGTGTTCACCACATCACTCTCATTACCGACATAATCATTTCACTCTAGCCCATCACCCAGACGAACCAGACCTGACACGACTCTAAGCATAGCAGGCATAGCAAGGTAGGAACAACACATACATATGGCTCAAACAACTCCTACACATGCTAGTGGGTTTCATCTAGTTATTGTGGCAATGACAGGTCATGCAGAGGAAATGGGTTCAACTACCGTAGCACACAGCAGTTTGAAACGCGTTGCCTTAATGCAGTAAAAAAGACCAAGAGCGAGAACATGGGATTGTATCGATATGATCAAATGGTTGGTTGCTTGCCTGATGGATCGATGCACGGATACGATTCTTCGCTAGGGTAATCACGGTACTCCTCGGAGGCAGAACCTGCCGCAAAGAACACCGATACACAACCATCACCAAACAATGTGCGACAATATGATGCATGCATGAAACATGGCAATATGAGTGTGTTGGGCTAATGCAACTAAGACCAGAAGGGTTTGAATCAATTTGAACCAAAGATTCAAATTTCAAACTCATACATGGCCCTTTAAAGTGTTTTATCTTGTTCTGCATTAAACATCAAGTTAACTTGTTTAATCATGCATGAAAATAGTACAGATGGATAGATTGGATTTTTCTGATCATTTTTCATATATAACTTGTCTGATTTGGAGTTACAGATTAAAAGTTATGAATTTTTGAAGTTTAAACTATATTCTGGAATTTCCTATATTAGAATAAATCCAGAAATTAATTTATTGTGTCAGCCATGCGTCAGGATGACGTCAGGGTCAACGGAGACGTCCAGGTCAAACCTGACTGTGGGTCCAGGGTGTCAGGGTAATTAGATTAGTTAAAGTTTAATTAAAACTAAACTTATTTAGTTAACAGGTCATTGACTCATCGGAGTCAACCAGGGCCCACCCGCGGTCAAACCCAGGTTGGCTGCACCGGTGTTTAGCCGCCGGCGAGCCCGACGCGGCGACGGAAGTGGTTTTTGCCGTTCCGGCAACCAAACGAGTCACGGAGGCCATCGGAGTGGAGCTGAGGAGGAGCCGCAGCTCTTGGTGGAGTCCGTTGGGGTCGGGGTGGCCGGAGTTGGCGCCGGCGACGACTTTGGCGGCCACCGGAGTTCGGCCGAAGGCGAACTTTACGCTAGAGGGGTCGGTGAGGTGCGGGGAGTAGCTGGTTAGGTGCTACGTGATGTGGTGAGCATGATGGACACCAGTTTGTGGCCGGAGGGTGACCGGGAGCACGTCGGCGACGAGCTCCGCGGCGGTGGGTGCGGTTGAGCTCCGGGAGGTCACTACACAGCTCAGAAGCAGGAAAAGAAGGGAGGGGAAGATGGCTAAGCTCACGGGGAGTTCGACGAAGCACTTGGTGCGGCCGGGGACGGGCCGGAGCGACGTCGGCGTTGAAGGGGATCTCCAGCGACGGCGGTTCGGTCGAGGTCGATGCGGTGGGCTCGGGCCTTGCGAGCGCTCGGGGCTCGGCTTGCTCGAAGGAGAGGAGGATGGCGGAGCTTCTGGACACGGCCGCACGGCGTGGGGTTGACGGAGGGCGTGGCTACGGCGAGGGGGTGGCGGCGATGGCGTTGGCCATGGCGGGGGAGCGCGAGAGAGAGGAGTTGGGGGAGAATGGAGGTGTCCTGCGGGTTCACGGCGCGGCGTGGAGTTCATCCATCCAGCCACGAGGCGAGGAGGTGAAGCAGGGCGACGGCCAGCTGCGTGGCACACGCTGCGGCCACCGTCGGGCACCTCCCTGCCTGCTTGGCCGGCAAGCAGCTCGCTGGTTCGGCGCTGGGCTGGGCCGGCAGGTGGGCCGGGTGCTGGGCGCCAGGTAAGTTTTTGCTATTTCTCCTGTTTTCTGTTTTTTTAATACTTCTGCAACTTTGTTGAATTATTAAAAATACTTAGGCAACTCCTAAAATCACCAAACTACTCCTGGTCCGTAGTTGGATTATTTCCAACATGAAACATTTTAGTTTGGAGATATTTGAGCATTTGAATATTTTATATAATTTTAAATGCCCAAATTCAAATATTTATGATTTAATTCAAAGACCCTAAGATGACCTCAGAAAATGTGCATCACTTTTGGCAGAGGTTCTGAACCAAGACAAAAATGATGGGGATTTTAGAAGGGCATTTCAGGTTCATTGAAAAAGTTTTTAGTAAACCCTAGTTGGTTTCAGAGGGGGCTGGGGGTTCTGTCATCCCCATTTCAGGTTTCTGATGAAAGAATAGACATGATGCAACACTCTAATGCATGAACTAGCTAGGGTGTGACAACTCACCCCCACTCAAAAGAATCTCGTCCCGAGATTTGGGTTCCTCCGGAAAGAGGGCGGGATACTCGAGTCGAAGACGATCCTCCCTTTCCCAAGTTGCTTCATCCTCAGAATGGTGCGACCATTGAACTTTGAGAAACTTGATATTATGACGTCGAGTGGTACGCTCGGCCTGATCAAGGATACGAATGGGGTACTCTCGATACGTGAGATTATCTTGGAGATCAAGCATTTCGTGGTCCACTCCACGGATAGGATCCGAGAAGCAACGCCTGAGTTGAGAAACGTGGAAGACATCATGGACTCTGGAGAGATGCGGAGGTAGCTCCAACTGGTAGGCAACTTCTCCTCGTTTAGCGAGAATACGAAAAGGTCCAATGTAACGGGGAGCCAATTTGCCTTTGATACCGAAACAATGGGTTCCTTCAGAGGAGTAACCCGAAGGTAAGCCTTCTCGTCAACCTCGAAAGTCATAGCCTTATGTTTTCGGTCATATTGACTCTTTTGACGAGATTGGGCTGTTTTCAACTTTTCACGAACGATGCGAACTTGCTCTTCTGCTTCCTGAATCATATCCGGGCCAAAGAATTGTCTTTCCCCGGTTTCTGACCAGTTAAGGGGTGTTCGACACCGTCGTCCATAGAGAACTTCAAAAGGGGCTTTACCCAAGCTAGATTGATAGCTGTTGTTGTAAGCAAATTCGGCAAATGGAAGGCATTTCTCCCAATCCATTCCGAATGAGATAACAGAGGCTCGAAGCATGTCTTCTAGGTTCTGGTTGACGCGTTCTACCTGACCACTCGATTGAGGGCGGAAAGCGGTGCTAAAAGAAAGGCGGGTTCCCATAGCATTTTGGAAACTTTCCCAAAATAGAGAGGTGAAAAGACTTCCTCGATCTGAGTTAATTTCCAAAGGAACACCATGGAGAGACACTATTCAGGAGATGTACAGGTGTGCTAACTGACTAGCAGTTATACTCCCACGAACAGGTAAGAAATGGGCCACTTTGGAAAGACGATCGACAACGACGAAGATAGGATTATTCCCTCTCTTGGTCCTGGGAAAACCGGTAATGAAATCCATACCAATTTTATCCCATTTCCATTCAGGAATAGCTAGGGGTTGAAGGGTGCCAGCAGGCCGTTGATGCTCTGCTTTTACACGACGGCAGACGTCGCAATTAGCAATATAGTGAGCAATTTCTCTCTTCATCCTAGTCCACCAGAACCTCTGGTGTAGGTCCTGATACATCTTGGTACTACCGGGATGAATGGTGAGAGGAGATTCATGAGCCTCCTTAAGGATCAACTGCCGTAGATGCTGGTTCTTGGGAACCACTAAACGGTTCTCAAAGTACACAACACCATGATCATTTGTGGAGAAACAACTAGCACCTCCGCTAGCAATGTTCTCCTTGATTTTAGATATTCCCTTATCTCGCTTTTGGGCAGCAATAATTTGATCCGTAAGAGTAGGTTTCGCCACCAAGGTGGAAAGAAATCCTTGAGGAACAATGTGAAGGTTAAGCTTCCGAAATTCCTCATGGAGAAGCGGTTGACTTTGTTGTAACATCAGGTTGTTACAATAAGATTTACGACTTAGCGCATCAGCCATGACGTTGGCTTTCCCTGGGGTGTAAGTTATTCCTAAGTCGAAATCTGTGATCAACTCGACCCAACGTCTTTGCCTGAGATTCAAATCTGGTTGGGTGAAGATGTACTTCAGACTTTGGTGATCAGTGAATATTTCGCAACGATTACCGAGGAGGTAATGTCGCCAGGTTTTAAGTGCATAGACTACAGCTGCAAGCTCTAGATCATGAGTAGGATAATTCTCCTCATGTGGGTGCAATTGCCGTGAAGCGTAAGCAATTACGTGTCGATCTTGCATGAGAATGCAACCTAGTCCTTGTCGCGAGGCGTCGCAGTAGATAACAAAGTCCTTAGAGAAGTCTGGCGGTACCAGTACGGGAGCAGAGGTTAGGTGTCTTTTCAGTTCCTGAAAGCTGTGCTCACATTGTGGAGTCCACTCGAACTTTTTATCTTTCTTGAGGAGTTCGGTTAGAGGTTTTGCAACTTTGGAGAAATTTTCGACAAAGCGACGGCAATAGCTCGCTAAGCCCAGAAAACTCCGAACTTGCTTGACCGATTCAGGTGGAGTCCAATCAAGGACGGCTTGAACTCGCTCAGGGTTAAGAGCAATACCTTTACCAGATACTACATGACCCAGATAGGTCACTTCTGACAACCAAAATTCAAATTTAGAAAATTTGGCATAAAGGCGATGCTCTCGAAGTTTCTTCAACACTAGCCTTAGATGTTCGGCATGTTCTTCCTCGTTCTTGGAGTAGATGAGTATATCATCGAGGTAAACCACGACGAATTTATCCAAATACTCCATGAAGATTGAGTTCATCAACCGAGAAAAGGTGGCTGGAGCGTTGGTTAAACCGAAGGACATGACGGTGTACTCGTAGTGGCCATAACGAGTAACAAAGGCCGTTTTAGGAATGTCCCTGTTCCTGATTTTGATTTGATGGTAGCCCAACCTCAAATCCATTTTGGAGAAGACTGAGGATCCAGTGAGCTGATCATACAGGTCGTTGATCCTGGGAAGCGGATATTTGTTCTTGATTGTGACCAAATTGACAAGTCGATAATCTACAACCATCCGGTCCGTACCATCCTTCTTCTTGACGAAGAGGACGGGGCAAGCCCACGGAGATGAACTAGGTCGGATGAAACCCTTTTTCAAGGACTCATCGAGTTGTTTCTTAAGCTCGGCTAGTTCTAGTGGTGCCATCTTATAGGGTCTTCTAGCAATCGGGACGGTTCCTGGGATGAGGTCTATTACGAACTCAACATCCCTGTCAGGTGGAACACCTGGCAATTCCTCTGGAAAGACATCCGGAAAGTCACGGACTACCGGAACATCCTCAAGGTCTGGCAAAGGGCTGGCGTTAAGAGAATATAACTGTCGCTTGGCTATTCGGGTCAAGACATTGACTATCTTCCCCGAAGGATGGGTGAGTTGAACAGTCCTAGAGAAGCAATCAATTTTGGCATGATGGGCTGACATCCAGTCCATACCCAAGATGATATTAATATCTGAAGATTTAAGAGCTATCAAAGATGCAAGGAAAACAAGTCTGTCGACTTGGATTTCATTTCCATGACTTACCCTAGAGGTTTGCCATTTGGATCCCGGAGTTTGAATTACCATAGAGGTGGGCATCTCACAGAATGTGGTGTTATGCAGACGAGCATAGCTCTCGGATATAAATGAATGAGATGCTCCTGTATCGAAAAGAACAGATGCCGGGTGGCAATTAACAAGGAGCGTACCGAGAACGATGTTGGGATCCTCTTGAGCTTCTTCGGCAGAGATACAGTTGACATGGCCACGTGTAGCGGTGGCCGGCTTGGCGTGGAACACTTTACCTGTCGGCTTGCCTCGGCCAACAGCTTTAGCAGGTTGGTTGGGGTTGGTCTGGGGACACTCGCGCATATAGTGGCCAGATTCCCCACACTTAAAGCAAGTCAAGGAACTGGCGCGTGGAGGAGCATTGTTGGTTGGACCACCATAGGGCTTGGCTGGTGCAAACTGTTGAACGGGGCGAGGCGTCTGGAAGGATGGCCTCGGTGTGAACCTGGGTGGCAGGGCAGTGTTAGGCACCCACACGCGGCGCTTCTGAGGACCAGCACCGGATGAGGAACCCACGTCACGGCCATGCTTGCGTGTTGCGTCATAATCAGTCTGACCAGTCTCAGCACTGATGGCCTTGTTAACAAGCTTCTGAAAAGATGTGCACTCATGCAGACGGAGGTCGCGGCGAAGCTCAGGACTAAGTCCCTTACGGAACCTTGCTTGCTTCTTGGCATCAGTAGAAACTTCCTCAGTTGCATATCGTGCGAGGTTACCGAACTCCCTGCTGTAAGCATCCACAGAGAGTCGGCCTTGAGTGAAACTGCAAAATTCCTCACGTTTACGGTCCATGAGACCCTCCGGAATGTGATGTTCACGGAAAGCCTCGCTGAATTCAGCCCAAGTAGTGACATGGCCCGCTGGGCACATAGCTCCATAATTCTCCCACCATAGACTGGCGGGGCCTTCAAGATGATATGCAGCAAAGGTGACCTTGTCAGCCTCAGCTACTAGCGCGGAACGCAGTTTGTGAGAAATACTGCGAAGCCAGTCATCAGCGTCGAGAGGCTCGACGGAGTGGTGGAACGTGGGTGGATGTAACTTGATGAAATCACTGAGTGACACCAAGTTATTTCTCTGATGGCGTGCTGTGTTCTGTTCAATACGCTCCAACAAACGGTTGGTCTCCCGCTTGTTTCTCTCGGCTTCCAGCATAACCTCGGCTAGGGAAGGAGGATGAGGCAGATTTGCATTCCTGACTTCACTGCCTTCGGCCTGCTCTTGAGGAGCAGGGTTATTGCGCGTGTTGACCATCCTAGGTAAACAAGACAATGATTTAGTCAGAATGATAAGATTCCGACATAGGATACAAAATGTAAGGAATAACTCAGAATGCAAGATGATCAGCCGTATGACATGGTAGATACAGAAACTGCTTCTTTATTCCATCGTCATACACACCATACAAGGTTTAGTACAAGACCAAACAAGGTACTATTACGGTGAAAGGAAGATTACATCACATCGGAGGCATCCCAAGCTCCTATACATTATTTTTCTACACCTCCGGAAAGCGGTACAAACTAGGTCATATCCCACGAGTCACGCAGGACGATAGACGACACAGCTAGTACGAGCTAGTGATACTACCACTAACTCAGACCGATCCATAGTAGTCCTCGTAGAAGTCACCTCCATAGCCTGGAAGCTCAACATGATCATCCGAGAACAGACGATCTCGCGGAGCTTGTGGACCATAGGGGCTAGGATGAGGTCTTGGACCAACAGACGGTGGCCTGCGGGGACCGCGAGGTGGGGTGATGCCTCCTACATCACGCCAACCCATCACGTCTGGTAGAGCAGATCTCACAGGATAGAGATCGCGCATATCCGAATATCCAGCTTGCACAGCCAGTGCAAACCGAGTCAACGTGGCCCAATGGTCAGCACGGGTATTGAAAAGCTCTAGCCTCAAGGCCCGATTTTCACGGTCCTTATCCTCGAGCATCTCAGCAGTGGTGCGAGTCCGTGAATCCTCCTGAGTGGGGTCAGCATAGATAGCCTGGAGATACCCTTGTGCTCCCGGAAGTGATGCTGGCATATACCGGAAATCAGAGTCCCGAAATAGGCCAGTCCTGACTCGCATGATGGTCATCATAGAATAGGCGGCATCCTGCACAGCCATCTCAATAGTAACCCCAAGTCCATAGGAGCAGTGAAGGGGCTCGGTGGATCCAGGATAAGATGGAAATATCCTGACAGTGCAGAGATACTGGCTTTGATTAAAGTCTCGAAATTGCTCTTCGACCGTGTACTCAGGATACCAACGGTATCCAGCCTCAGTCATTACCCTGACCAACATGGTAGTATGGCCGGGTACATCTAGGCATCGAGTCAGGCGAACCACTTGATTGAGGTCGCGAGTGGCCATCTGAAAGCACAACCATAATGCAAAGGCATTAGAATTTCTAGCAAAATTTCGACAGCATAACAGCTGTAAATGCTCAAAAAGGATTTTGAGACATTTGACAAAGGATTTCATACACACTCAACAACATCATATCAAAGTTCTGAGTCCATCCCAGCAACATAATGTGGTAGTAGAACTGAACTAGGCTTGTATCCATCAAACCTATAAGGTACTACTGATTAGTAACACGTGAACCTGATAGAGAGAAAAGATCCTAATTCCTTAACCCCCGGTGGAAGAATAGACTGACTCAGATCAGAATGTCATAAGATAAAGGAGTAAAAAGAGCCTTACGTTCCAACCCACAAACAATTCCCCTACATATAACTAAAGAATTTCTAGACTCAACATCGACCAGTTTGGCTTGGAGAACCTACAGGCAGTCCGGCTCTGATACCAACGCTGTCAGGACCCCGACTCGATGTCACATCGATCTAGCCTATAACACCTCATATCACTTTGCGGCCTCACGCACGGTATCCCACGGGTGTCGCCTTACCCTTTGCTCGGGACCATTTGCGCCTTTTGGCTCACGTATATGATAGTGTCGCTAGCATCCATATGATAAGGAGCCCGGGCTGACATGACTAGTCGTAAACCCAAAGTGGCACAGACTTACAGGGACAGGCATCCATGACCCAGCTTCGAACGTGTCGGTCATCAGCAAGTGGGTCCGAGCTGTAGCACTGGGCTAGCAGGACTCCGGTAAACCGGGCTGTAGCGGGCTAACAGGACTCCGGTACTCAATGCGTGACATTTCCCCGAAGGGACAGACACAGGAACGAAGAAGGACACATGCCGGCCAGCCTAAGTGTTCCAGAGCAGTAGCAAGCTACCATGGCTCAGTGGTAACACTAGGAGACATTTCCCGGTAAGAGAGGCTACTAAAGATAAACAACTAGATAGTCAGATCCCACACATACCAAGCATTTCAATCATACACACAATATGCTCGATATGTGTAAATACAACAAGGTATCGCAACATGACTCTACGACACAAGTACCTTATTTAAGGTCCAGAGAGCCATACATAACATACACATAGGTACGGGTCACACAACCCAGCATTCAAGTCATTCAGTCATACAAACCAGCAGCGTAAGTAACTTGTGTGAGTACAGACAACTAGTAAAATAAAAGAGGCTTGGAAAGCCTAGCTATACTACGTGGTCCTTCACAAGGTCAGGATCACCACCTGGGCCTTAGCCTACTCATTGATGTCAACGTCTACGAAGAACCCATCAGAAGGGGTTGCAGCGTCTTCTGTAAAAATGTAGATTATAGCAACATGAGCACAAAGGTACTCAGCAAGACTTACATCAGATCCTACATACATGCATATTATCAAGAAGGGTTGGTGGAGTTGTTGCAGCAAGCCAGCTTTGACTCTTGGCTAGGCTATCCTACGAGACTCCATCTTGAAACGGTTTTGCGCACACGAGTCCACTACTCACCACTTCAATACACTACCGAGGATCCACCTCCGTCTTCCTACGGAAGAGCCATCCTCGGCACTCACACTTATCTTGAGGCTTTTAGTAGTTTCCATTTACTTGTCTATGAACCGTATAGGCAACCAAGTAGTCCTTTACCGCGGACGCGGCTATTCGAATAGATCATGTTAACCCTACAGGGGTGTACTTCTTCATACATGTTTCCACCACTTAGCGTCTGCACACGACATGTGCTCGGCAGACTTCAAGCGAAAGCTGACGTGGGTGTAGACCACGACCTACCTAAACACCTAAGTCTCTAGTCCAGGTTTATCGCCTATCCGGGTTCCATCCATGAGGAGATCCGGCCGAGGTTTCGCTCACAGCCCCAAACGATGTGAACAGGGTTCCCGAGATACCTAACGGGTATTCGGTACACCATGCCACGTACCTACCGCATCACAGCCCACCCCTACGGTCAGCGCTGTCCACGGCCTCCAGTAGGCTACAAACACCAGAAACTACTTGCAACTCCTGGACAGAGAACTAGGGTGAATAAGAAGTCGAGCAGGGTCATATTTCAGGGCCCAATGCATGGTAGTAGCTGTATCTTAAATCACACATACAGATCTCAGTTCTTAAGGTCGGCTTCAATGAAACAACCCACCATGTACTCCTACATGGCCTCTCATCGATAACTTTACCAAATCGTGTTCACCACATCACTCTCATTACCGACATAATCATTTCACTCTAGCCCATCACCCAGACGAACCAGACCTGACACGACTCTAAGCATAGCAGGCATAGCAAGGTAGGAACAACACATACATATGGCTCAAACAACTCCTACACATGCTAGTGGGTTTCATCTAGTTACTGTGGCAATGACAGGTCATGCAGAGGAAATGGGTTCAACTACCGTAGCACACAGCAGTTTGAAACGCGTTGCCTTAATGTAGTAAAAGAGAGCAAGAGCGAGAACATGGGATTGTATCGATATGATCAAATGGTTGGTTGCTTGCCTGATGGATCGATGCACGGATACGATTCTTCGCTAGGGTAATCACGGTACTCCTCGGAGGCAGAACCTGCCGCAAAGAACACCGATACACAACCATCACCAAACAATGTGCGACAATATGATGCATGCATGAAACATGGCAATATGAGTGTGTTGGGCTAATGCAACTAAGACCAGAAGGGTTTGAACCAATTTGAACCAAAGATTCAAATTTCAAACTCATACATGGCCCTTTAAAGTGTTTTATCTTGTTCTGCATTAAACATCAAGTTAACTTGTTTAATCATGCATGAAAATAGTACAGATGGATAGATTGGATTTTTCTGATCATTTTTCATATATAACTTGTCTGATTTGGAGTTACAGATTAAAAGTTATGAATTTTTGAAGTTTAAACTATATTCTGGAATTTCCTATATTAGAATAAATCCAGAAATTAATTTATTGCGTCAGCCATGCGTCAGGATGACGTCAGGGTCAACGGAGACGTCCAGGTCAAACCTGACTGTGGGTCCAGGGTGTCAGGGTAATTAGATTAGTTAAAGTTTAATTAAAACTAAACCTATTTAGTTAACAGGGCTGGGCCCCACCTGTCATTGACTCATCGGAGTCAACCAGGGCCCACCCGCGGTCAAACCCAGGTCGGCTGCACCGGCGTTTAGCCGCCGGCGAGCCCGACGCGGCGGCGGAAGTGGTTTTTGCCGTTCCGGCAACCAAACGAGTCGCGGAGGCCATCAGAGTGGAGCTGAGGAGGAGCCGCAGCTCTTGGTGGAGTCCGTTGGGGTCGGGGTGGCCGGAGTTGGCGTCGGCGACGACTTTGGCGGCCACCGGAGTTCGGCCGAAGGCGAACTTTACGCTAGAGGGGTCGGTGAGGTGCGGGGAGTAGCTGGTTAGGTGCTACGTGATGTGGTGAGCATGATGGACACCAGTTTGTGGCCGGAGGGTGACCGGGAGCATGTCGGCGACGAGCTCCGCGGCGGTGGGTGCGGTTGAGCTCCGGGAGGTCACTACACAGCTCGAAAGCAAGAAAAGAAGGGAGGGGAAGATGGCTAAGCTCACGGGGAGTTCGACGAAGCACGTGGTGCGGCCGGGGACGGGCCGGAGCGACGTCGGCGTTGAAGGGGATCTCCGGCGACGGCGGTTAGGTCGAGGTCGATGCGGTGGGATCGGGCCTTGCGAGCGCTCGGGGCTCGGCTTGCTCGAAGGAGAGGAGGATGGCGGAGCTTCTGGACATGGCGGCACGGCGTGGGGTTGACGGAGGGCGTGGCTACGGCGAGGGGGTGGCGGCGATGGCGTCGGCCATGGCGGGGGAGCGCGAGAGAGAGGAGTTGGGGGAGAATGGAGGTGTCCTGCGGGTTCACGGCGCGACGCGGAGTTCATCCATCCAGCCACGAGGCGAGGAGGTGAAGCAGGGCGACGGCCAGCTGCGTGGCGCACGCTGCGGCCGCCGTCGGGCACCTGCCTGCCTGCCTGGCCGGCAAGCAGCTTGCTGGTGCGGCGCTGGGCTGGGCCGGCAGGTGGGCCGGGTGCTGGGCGCCAGGTAAGTTTTTGCTATTTCTCCTGTTTTTTGTTTTTTAATACTTCTGCAACTTTGTTGAATTATTAAAAATACTTAGGCAACTCCTAAAATCACCAAACTACTCCTGGTCCATAGTTGGATTATTTCCAACATGAAACATTTTAGTTTGGAGATATTTGAGCATTTGAATATTTTATATAATTTTAAATGCCCAAATTCAAATATTTATGATTTAATTCAAAGACCCTAAGATGACCTAGGAAAATGTGCATCACTTTTGGCAGAGGTTCTGAACCAAGACAAAAATGATGGGCATTTTAGAAGGGCATTTCAGGTTCATTGAAAAAGTTTTTAGTAAACCCTAGTTGGTTTCAGAGGGGGCTGGGGGTTCTGTCATCCCCATATCAGGTTTCTGATGAAAGAATAGACATGATGCAACACTCTAATGCATGAACTAGCTAGGGTGTGACACTAGTTGTCGCTGTGGGTTCGTACCCAAGACAAATTATCTTAAGTTAGAATCGCGTCAACTTTTGATGTAATATAACTTTTGGTGTGCTTTGAACTAGTTGCATGTTATCCCCCTGTTTAGCTTATCCTTGTATTTTCTGCGCCCTATGCTTAGTTGGATAGGCCTACTGGCACGCGCACCCCTTGCCCTAGGCGCTAGAAGGACAGATCCTAAGCAGCCCGCGGAGGGCATCGATGCCAGCAGGTTACCTTGCCGCTCTTGGCGCAGTCACCTGGGTTGTCGAGCGGACTCGAAGCAGAATAGGGGCGCTGTTGGTTACGGCAGGGTACCCCACCATCCTTAGTAGAGCGCAGTAGCCAAATTGTTGAGCAGTCTCGAAACAGAACAGGGGCGTTACCAATTGCGGCAGGGTTCCTTTTGCGTGTAGGTTCTCCATACGAGGACTGAAACCATCGGGGGAGATAATCTTATGAAATGAAGGATTACTCAAGGTTTAGTTGACTTAGCTTTCTATTGTTATGTGGATCATTGTCACGGCTGCAGACGACGCCGCTCGTCTGGCTTCTTGCATTTGGATGATGTGGACGATATCGATCTCCTTCACCACTGGTGCCCGCCACATCGCCCGTCCGTGCGGGTGCGGGTGTAGCAGTCTCGGACGGGCCGATCGCTGCGATCGTCTTCTTCTTCGGCACCATGGCGGTGAAGAAGCTACTGTACTAACTAACTGACCAAATTCTCACAACTAATGCCCCCTACCTGGCGCGCCAAAGATGTCAGGGAAACCGAACACCTATGGGTCACAAGGATCCCTTCTACCTTCGGTGGAGGGATTAGCTGCACGAAGAGTAGGTCGAGCCGTTAGCACACATGGGATTTTTATCCAGCTTCAGGCCGCAAAGATGCATAATACCCTACTCCTGCTTGTTTGGTTATATGTGTGTTCTTGAGCTTTCAAACTAGCTATGGTGCATGCTTTGTCCAAAAGTACGAATCCCCTCTCTGTATGCCTTGGGCCTCCTTTTATATGCAAAGGGGTTGCCACAGTGGCACACAAGAGGTGGCAAGCTACAGTTGTACAAGCTTATCGCTCGGCAACGTAGGACAAACACATTTAATGCATCACCTACGTGTCCTCTTGCTTTACTGGGGACGGCAACAGAAGCCATCCTGTCCTTCGCCACTTCTCCTCGCTTCCACACGCGTCCGGGTTGACGAGGCATGTAGTGCCACACTGGCCAACTAGCTGCTGTGTTGGCATAATGGTAAGCTTCCACGAAGATCTGCATGTCGCCATGGAGGCGCCTGCTTACTTGGCATGCCCATCGTCGCACTGGAATGGTGGTGAGGTGGCGAAACCTTGCCGGGCGCGGCCCAGTGATCATCCCCGGCAAGGCTTCCCGGGGGCCTTGGAGTCGTCCCCGGCAAGGGTCTTGTCGGGGGTCTTCGTCTTCTGGTCCCATGTTGGTTTGTGGGCCGTTAATCTTTATGGGGAGCTGCATGCTATCAGGCATGTGCTCTCCAGATCTTGGTCTTGATGTTGTCGATGGTGTCAGAGCTCTCAGCCCCAAGGGCGATGGGCTTGCTGGTGCTGTCTAGGATGCCCCGGCAAGGCCCTTGCCGAGGGTGGTCCAGCTCGCCCTCTACTCCTTGCGTTTCGGGTATATGTCTTGGTAGTCTTCTGGTTTTGCCTTCCTCCGCCTCGCCAGGCCCTGCCGCAGGTGTGGCTGCGACTGCCCGTGCACTAGTAAGGGGTATAGAAGTACCCATTCTTTTGTACACCAACACACAAACTTACAATGATAGGCATACATGACCTAACAATGCACATGTCTGTAAGAATCGCGTGACATTTGCCCATAGGGACAGACACAGGAGCAAAGAAGGACATATGCCGAACATCCCATGTGTTAAGGAGCAGTAGCAAGCTATGATGGCTAAGTGGAAGCACTAGGAGACATTTCCCCATAAGAGAGGCTACCAAGAATAAACAACTAGGTGTCGGATCCCACACATAGCAATACACGTTACACTATGCATAACATGCAAGTATGTGTTGTACAACATGGCATCACAACATAACTCAACAACTCATATAGAGAAAGGCCCAGAAGATCCACATAGTATTAATTACAAACAGGGGTCACATGACCCAACATACAGAGCATACAAGCAACGGAAGCATAACATGTCTAAGTACATACAACTACAAATGAAAAAGGCTGAGAAGCCTGAATATCTACAAGACCCTTCCTAGGGTTCAACATCGTAGCTGAGGTAACAAGCTAATCGTCGAAGTCCACGTGGAACGACTAGTGAGACCGAAGTCTCCTCTGCAAAGCATAAATTAAGCAAACATGAGTACAAATGTACCAAACAAGACTTACATCAGAACTAGATACATATGCATCGGTATCAACAAAGGGGGTTGTGGGGTTTAACTGCAGCAAGCCAGCTTTGACTCGGTGATTATCATGTACTACGAATTCCTTTGAGGTGGCACACACGAGTCCATATATTCACCATATCAATACACCACTATGGATCTGCCCCCATCTCCCTATAGCACTCATGCTTATCTTGCACAGTTTAGAGAATCCACTTCAAGTTATCTATGTACCATATAAGCGTTCCAAGTAGTCCATATCCGCGGATGCGACTATTCGAATAGATCATATTAACCCTACAGGGGTGTACTTCTTCGCACATACCGCCATGGACACGTCATGTATCTCGACAACCTTCAAGCGGAAGCCTAGCGAGGGTTTTGGCCATCACTTGACTAACCACACAAGTCTCTAGTCCAGGTTTATCGCCTATTCGGGTTCCATCCGCAAGGAAGTCCGACTAGGGTTTGCATTACAGCCCCAAACGATGTGTGCAGGGTTCCGAAGCCCACCAAACGGGTGCCACTTGGTACACCGGGCCACAGTGCCTAGTCTGTCCCAAGCCCACCTGACCGGGTGCCACTTGGTAGACTACGAACACAACCTACAAACACCAGAAACTAGTTGCAACTCCTCGAAAAAGATCGGGGTGATTAATAAGCCGAGAAGGGTCGAGTTACTGGAACCCAATGTGTGGTGGTAACTGTCTTGGATCACAAACACAGAACTCAGTTCTCGAGGACGGTTTCAATGAGACAACCCACCATGTACTCCAACATGGCCTCTCACTGCCACCTTTACCAAATCGTGTTCACACACTTAGCTCTCAACAGTAGGACATGTTCAGAACCTTCCAATTCGTCCCCGATGAATCATACCTGACACAACTCTAAGCAATAGCAGGCATGACAAACAAGCATGGATGAGTAGGCACATCATGGCTTAAACAACTCTTGCTCATGCTACTGGGTTTCAACTATTTACTATGGTAAAGACAAGTCATGCAGAGGAAAGGGTTCAACTACCGCAACATCTAACAGTTGAATCGTTGCTGTCCTAATGCAGTAGAAGAGAGCAAGAGCGACGGAGTGGGATTGTATCGAAATGCTCAAAGGGGGTTTGCTTGGCTGGCACTTCTGAAGATAGTAATAGCTCTTCATCAGTGGCATCGATCACATCGCCGGGACAACGTCTACTGAGAGGGAACAAACACCGACAAACAAGAGGTAACACAATCAACACAATGCAATAATATGATCCAGGATCATGACATGGCAAGAATGTTATGGTTTGCACCAATGCATCTAGCAACAATTTAGATGAAGTCCATATGAACCAAGGGTTCGTATGAGCATTTAAAATGCCATTATCATTTTTTTCACTTATACAGTGGGTATAAGTCTGTGGAACATGCATGAAAGTAGTACAAATGGATAGATTGGATTTTTCTGATAATTTTTCATATATAAATTATTTCATTTGGAGTTATGGTTGATTTTTTTCTATGATTTTTAGAAGTTTCAGTTATTTTCTGAAATTTATAAATCATTTCTGATTTATTTTAATTCCAGAAACATTTACTGCATCAGCATGAGGTTAGCACTATGTCAGCAGGCCAACAAGGCTAGTCCAGGTCAAACCTTACCAATGGGACCCACCGGTCAGTGCCCCACCTCACTAACAGAGGCTGTTAGTGCTAATTACCTACTTAACAAACATCGGGCCCATGTGTGAGTCACACGTTGTACTACTCATAGTAATTAGCACTAACAATAAACCTAAACTAATTTTAGTCAGAGACTGGTCCCACATGTCATGGACTCTAGGGGGGGTCCAGCCGGGGTCAAACCCACCGGCGTTTAACCGCGATGGGGTCAAACGCGGCGTAGGGCGTCTGAAACGCTCCTCTGACAACCATTTGAGCGGCGGAGCAGCTCTGCAGAACCAGTGCGATGCGGCGCATTGAGTCATGGTGGTGGGAGGTGTTGGGCGACCGAAGTTGAGCATGGCGTTGACCCCAGCGGCGGCCGGAGCTCGGGCGTCGACGGAACGGACGACACATCGCGCAGGAGGGATAGAAGCTAGCACCTACGGGTTCTACACGCGCTCACGAGGCCAACGGGCATAAGTGCGGGACTATTTGGTCACCGAGGCCTCGTCGGCGATGAGCTCGGGCGGTGGCGCGTTCGGACGCAGGCGAAACGGCGGCTATTCCGTGCAACAATTCAGGGGAGAGGGGGGTTCGAATCGAGCGCTCAGAGGGAGGCGGCATGGTAGCTCAGTGGGCTCGGGGGAAGCTTGGAGCAGTCAAATCGATGTCTCTTATCTTCGGCGGTCGATGGGGGGGGGGACGGCAATGCTGGCGGCATGCGAGGGCTTCCGGCGTCGTGTGGCTTGGTGAGGAGGAAGAAGGGGTCGCGGCGCTTCCTTTTGACACGTTTGAGAGGCGAGGCATGCATGGTAGCTGCGGCGGCGAGCGGCGGCGCTCTCGGGTTGTAGGATAGAAAGTATTTCTAGAGGGGGGGTGATTAGACTACTTGACCAAATAAAATCTAGCCTTTTCCCAATTTTAAGTCTTGGCAGATTTTAGCAACTTAGCACTAGTCAAGCAATCAACCTACACATGCAATCCGAAGAGTATAGCAGCGGAATGTAAATCATTGCATATGAAGGTATAGGGGAGGAGTGTGGAGGGAGCAAACACAATGTAGACACGGAGATTTTTCGCGTGGTTCCGATAGGTGGTACTATCGTACATCCATGTTGACGGAGACTTCAACCCACAAAGGGTAACGGCTGCACGAGTCCACAGAGGGCTCCACCCATGAAGGGTCCATGAAGAAGCAACCTTGTCTATCCCACCATGGCCATCGCCCTCGAAGGACATGCCTCACTTGGGTAGATCCTCACGAAGTAGGCAATCTCCTTGCCCTTACAAACTCCTTGGTTCAACTCCACAATCTTGACGGAGGCTCCCAAGTGACACCTAACCAATCTAGGAGACACCACTCTCCAAAAGGTAATAGATGGTGTGTTGATGATGAACTCCTTGCTCTTGTGCTTCAAATGATATTCTCTCCAACACTCAACTCTCTCTCACATATTTGGCTATGGTGGAAAGATGATTTGAGTGGAAAGCAACTTGGGGAAGGCTAGAGATTAAGATTCTTGTGGTTGGATTGGAATGTCTTGGTCTCAACACATGAGTAGGTGGTTCTCTCTCAGAAAATGAGTAGTGGAAGTGTAGGCACATTATGATGGCTCTCTCCATGAATGGAGAATGGGTGGTGGGGTATATATATCCTCCACACAAAATCTAACCGTTACACACAAATTCCCGAACTCGGTGAGAACGAATAGTGAGACTTGGTCAGACCGATTCAGTTCAAAATGTGAACGTTAGGCTTTTCGGTGGGACCGACAATATCAACTTGGTGGGACCGATGTGCTAGGGTTAGGGCATAACTTGATCTCGGTGAGACCGATCACATGAACTCGGTGAGACCAATTTCAGTAATAGGCTACCAGAGAGTTGGTCAGGCAAACTCGATGGGATCGAGCGCTCATTTTGGTGAGACCAAAACGTTACGAAAAGGAAACAAAGAGTTTGCATTGCGAACTCGGTGGGAACGATCGCTCATTTTGGTTAGACCAAAACGTTACGAAGGGAAATAGAGAGTTTGCAATCCCATCTCGGTGAGACCGAGATCCCTGTCGGTGAGACCGAACTGATTAGGGTTTATGACACTGGCTATGTCAAATGAACTCGGTGGCGCCAGATAGATCAAATCGGTGGGGCCGAGTTTGACTTTAGGTTTAGGACATATGTGGAAATTAGAAAGTGGTTGAGGGATTTTGGAGCATATTACTAAGCATTTTGAGCAAGTAAGCCATTAAGCAACACCTCATCCCATTTTAATAATATTGGATTTTCCTAGGGACTCAATGTGATCTTGGATCACTAAAATGAAAATGTAGAGTGTTGAGCTTTTGCCAATATGTTTCCTTGGCATTTTGAGGGGTCCACATATCTAGTGCATGCCATGCCAATCATTCAACTTTCTGAAATGATCATCTTGAAAGAGTATTAGTTCAATGAGCTATATGTTGTTAAAATTTACCAAAACCACCTAGGGATTAGTTGCACATTCAATCTCCCCCTTTTTGGTAATTGATGACAACATATAGATCAAAACTTCGACAAATGATAATTAGAATGAAATACATCGTCGCTTTGAGAAGTATGTGATAAGCAAGAGCTCCCCCTAAATTTGTGCATTATTTAAAATTTGCTTTTGAATGCAAATGCACAATCAATTAGGATCATGGGTTACTCTTCCATGTCACATACATCTTGGTGGAGCGCTCAAAATGATAGAATATGTAAAATGCACTCATCACCAAGACAAAGTGTGACTGATGAAACATAAGAGATAGAGAATATTATCATCCAAGCACAAACATTTAAGTATGATATGATCAAACACATGACCATACAAGTATCTCACACACATAACCATAAAGTATCATCCAAGCAAGCAAACAAATAAGTAGCAAAAGAGGCAAAAATAAGCTCTCTCTCTCTCTCATCCTATGATCTATACACTTTCTCCCCCTTTGGCAACAAGTTACCAAAAATCTTGAAAATGCATAGTGCTATGCGGCTCTCTAAGTTTGATCTTCGGGTGGTGGCATGGAGAGGAGTCCTTCAACAAATGCATCTGAAGAGCTTATAGGCATTGGTGGAGTTGCAACTGGAGGGGCAACTGAAGCTGTGGCTGCAGTTGCTGAAGTTGTAGCTCTAGTATCTGTCACTGGCACTGATGCATACCTCTGTCTTCTGGGCACCCTTTGATAAGCATCAGTTGTGGTCTTGTCACTCCTATCCTCAAGCTCTTCTTGGATCTTCTCCACAGATTCTTTCAAGACTCTCTTGATTCTGAGTCAGGGTGGCCCATCTCAATCCTCAAAGTAGCCTAAATGAGATAGCCAAGTTGATCTTGTTTGGACTTGAGAAAAACTTGAGATGCCTCTTCATCATTTGGCATCTTGGTTGCCTTATCTTATTTTGCTTTTGCTCTCTTCTCCTAAGCCTCTACTGAAGTAGGATCTGAAGCATCCATAACAACTGTGTTGTCCTCACGATCAGGTCTCAAGGGAAGGTGCTCTTTATCCAACAGATACACCCCTTTGCTCATCTTGGATTTGATGAGCACACGAATGTGTGGAGCATACCCACATGATCTATTTTGGTCTGGTGTTGTTCTCTTGATGCTTTCAACTATCAAGCTCATCACCTTGAATTTTTGTGGCAAATCAAATAGTTGAAGCAAGTTGATGGAGTGGCCTCTGATCATCCTGTGTTCTCCTGATTTGGGAAACAAGGTATGCCTCAAAATGGTGTTCATGGTGGCCAATCCAGACAATAGATAATATACTAAGCCTAGCTTGTGTGTCTCCAAGGCCTTGTCAGGTATCTTCTTGTACATGTTGGCCATGGAGTTGTGATCTTTCTTGCGCACGGCATAGACATCAATATCATCCTCAACTTCTTCTTCAGGGGCATTGATAAGCTTGGCCCACTCTGCAACAATAGACTAGTACCTAGTACCTTTATACATCCAAACAATTTTCCCATCTACTTGGTATGTCGGTGTACAAAAGTAGGGGCTCTCCTTTTTACCACTTTACTTGTGCACGAGAAGTCAGAGCCGCGCCTGCGGCCACAATTAGCAGGGTAGAGGAGGGAAGCCAAAGCCACAAGACAATCCAGACAATGCCAAGACCAGAAACACGAAGAGCAAGAGGGTGAGGTAGACTCCCCCAGTAAGACCCTTGGCGGGGAAACTTGCCCATCGCCAGTAGAGCGCGCGACCCTTGAGCCCAAGGGTTCCAACGCCATCAACAACATTGGAATCAAGGCTCGGGAGGCACCTCCATGGTGGCATGCAGATCTTTGTAAAGATCATAAATACACAAGATTAGATAAGGACCAGAAGACGACGATCCTCGGCAAGATCCTTGCCGAGGAAATCCACGAGACCTCCGGCAAGATCCTTGTCGGGGACGACCGCGATGCCACGGCAAGACCCTTGACGGGACCCCGGAAAGACCCTTGCCGAGGAAATCAGCGGGGCCGCGGCTAGGCCCGCACCTGCCAAGACTCCACCGCCATTCCCCATGCAGCTCGCAGCCCAGCCAGCTAGGCGAGCACCTGCGTGGCGACGTGCGGCCTCAAAACCAACTTAGCAAGCACCTGCGTGGTGGCATGCAGTTCTTCGTGAAGACACTGCCACCGCACCAGCTCAGCAGCCTGCCAGCCTACATGGCGCCGCACGCCTCGTTGGCCAGGACGCATGTCAAAGCAAGGCGAGGCGGCGACAGACAAGACAGGCCTCGTTACCGTCCCGATAAGGCAAGGGGACACCTAAGGGGCGCATTAAATGCGTTTTGTCCCGTAATGACAGACGATAAGCTTGTCCACTGTACACCTTTCCACCTTTTGTGTGCCACGGTGGCATCCCCTTTTTCGTATAAAAGGAGGCCCTAGGCATACTGGAGGGGGATTCGAATCTTTTGGACTACACACGCACCGTAGCTAGTTCAAGAACACAAGAACACTCAAATATACACCAAAGCAGTACTAGGGTATTACGCATCCTCGCGGCCCGAACCTGGGTAAACGATCTTTGTGCTGGCTCCTAGACCCGCTCTTTCCACAACCTCGCACCCGCCGACTGTAGTAGGGATTCCAGTGATCCCATAGGTGTCGTTTCCACCGACATCTTTGGCGCACCAGGTAGGGGGCGCAATTGTGAGAATCCAGTCTAGCAGTGAGTTTAGCAGTCTTTCATCGCCATGGCCTCTAAGGAAGAAGACGACCGAACAAGCGACATCATTGGCGGGTGCATTGGACGCTCGCCCAGCGACAGAAAAGCTAAGTCACGCCAGACTTTGAGCAATTCTTTTTATATAAGATTATTATCCTTGGAGATCCTTCCCTCTGTATGAGAAACTTGCACGCAATGGGGCCCTTCCACTATTGGCGACACCCTTGTTCTATTTTGAGTCTACTCAACAGTTCAAGCGGCTGCGTCGAGAATGATAGGGTGGCCTTCCGCTGTTGTCAATGCTCTCATTCTATCTCGAGTCCGCTCGATAGTTTGAGTGGCCGTGCTGAGAACGTTAAGGTGGTTCTCCTGGTAGCAAGCACACCCAGCAGGCTATTGGGATCCGTCCTCGAGGCGCCGCGGCTTGGGTTTACGTGCCAGCAAGCCTACCCAATTAACGTAGGGTGGACATACAAAGGGAGATCAAACTAGAAAATAACATGCATCATTTCAAAGTACTGCAAAGTTATATTACATCAATTGTTGCTGCGATTCTAACTAAAGATAAAAATTGTCTTGGTCGTGAACCTGCAGCGGCGATGAGGAACGGGGTGCCTAGTCCCGGCAATGGTGTTGGTGGGAAATGACACCTATGGGATCACAAGAATCCCTGCTACGGTTGCGGGGCGCGGGGTCGTGAGAAGAGCGGGATCAGCAGTTGGTACGAGCACGCGGGTTGTTTACCCAGGTTCGTGCCGCGAGGATACGTAATACCCTAGTCCTGCTTGGATGTGTATATCTGTGTTCTTGGAGTTCTTGAGCTAGTTACAATGAGCGTAACTTCCTGATCTCTTCCGTGATGAACTCTTGCCTCTCCAGAGCTTGCTTCCTGGCCTTTTGCTTTACAGGCCACACATGAGGACAAACAACAAGATGGTGCTCAATCACTTCCCTGGGAACACCGGGGATGACGGATGCTTGCCATGCAAACACATTGACATTCGCCCGCAGGAAAGTGACGAGCTCGCTTTCCTATTTGCCATCGAGGGTGGAGCTTATGGTGAAGGCACCTCCTGTGATGTCCTCATTGACGGGCACCTTCTTGGTCTCTGGTGGTGCAGCTCTGGACTTCTTGCTCTTGCCGGCGGAGCTCTCTGGCATGTCCTCGACAGGAGCACAACACCCCGAAGAGGTGCGCTTGCCGGAGTGGGTGCGAGGAGTCTCGCCGATCTTCTTTCCTCCCGGGGCTTCAATGGCAGGAGCGAGTGCCTTGGCGGCAGCTGCTGCAACTGGTTCCCGGTAGAGTTGGTCAGCGCAAATCAACACATCTTTCTTGTCGGAGGGGACGGTGATGATGTTCATAGGCCCGGGCATCTTCAGTGTGTTGTAGGCGTAGTGAGAAGCCGCCATGAACTTGGCAAGCGCCGGTCAACCGAGGATCCCGTTGTAAGGCAAAGGGATCTTGGCTACATCAAAGACGATCCTCTCCGTCCTGTAGTTCAACTCGCCTCCAAACATCATGGGCAGCGTGACCTTTCCCTTTGGCTGGCTCCTCCCCAGGTTGACCCCTTTAAACGTGTCCGTCTTCTTGAGGTCCCCATCAGGGATCTGCAGCCTCTTGATCACAACAGGCGATATCAAGTTCAGAATGGCCCCGTCGTCAACTAGCATCTTTGTCACCTTGAGGTTGCGGATCGTTGGTGAAACCAACAACGGCAAGCACCCGGCCGCAGTAGTGCGGTCAGGGTGGTCCTCGGTGTCAAAGATGATAGGCATGCTGGACCACTCTGTTCAACCCTTCCTTCTAAGTTCTTTTCATTCCATTCTTTCAATTCTTCCGGAGGCATTGCGTTGGTCATCTCGTCAAGTGCCATCTCTTTGGGTTAAGTTCATGTTCTATTCTTTCCATGTTTAGTCGGAGTGCTGCCTAAATCCTTTCAGTCTTATTCGTTTCTTATCTCGTTCTAACCGGAGTGGTTTCATAGTCTATCTGATTCCGTGAGCTTTCGATTCCAGTCATTCTCGTCGTTCCTCTCTTCTTCTCGACTGCTCTCGATTCTTTGCTTCTTCTCTTGAGTTCTTGTTTCACCTCATCCCTTTTCCCCCCGTCTCGGTCCTAAGATCACGGGACGAGATCTCTTGTTAGTGGAGGAGTGTTGTAACGCCCCGGATTCGATGCGCCAGGTGTCTTCCAGTTATTCGTCATTGTTGCCATGTCATTTGCTTGCGTGTTGCATATTGTCATGTCATCATGTGCATTTCATTTTGCATACGTGTTCGTTTCTTGCATCCGAGCATTTTCCCCGTTGTCCGCTTTGCAATCCAGCACTCCTATGTCCTCCGGCGTCCCCTGTTTTCTCTCGTTGTGAGTGGGTGTTAAAGGTTCCCGGAATGGCCCGAGGTTTGCCAAGCAGCCTTGGTATAGCACCTGTAGACCGCCTGTCAAGTTTCGTGCCATTTGGAGGTCGTCTGATACTCCAACGGTTAACCGGGTAACCGTAAAAGGCCTATTTTGTGTGCATCCCAACACCCCTCCAAAGTGGCCCAAAACCCAGCAAACTCCCCTCCATGCTCTCGATCGTTCGATCATGATCGTGTGGGCGAAAGCCATGCTCCATTTGGACTCTCCTAGCTCCCAGAAACTATAAATATGCCCTCCCCATCCAAATTCGCGGATGAATCCCCCCGAAACCCTAGCCCCGCTCCTCTCACGCGCCGGACACGTCCGGATGGCGCCGGACGCATCCGCCGCCCCAGCCAATCGGCAAGCGCCACGTGTCCCCGCTGCCTGTCCCGCACCGCCGCGGCCCGCGGGGCCCGAGGCCGGACCGCCCGGCCCGCGCATCGCCGCCGCACGCGCCCGAAGCGCCCCGCCGCCGACTGTCCTCCCTGCGGCGTGCCTCGCCGCCCGGTG
>NC_041393.1:202964156-202969553 GCF_002162155.2 Triticum dicoccoides
CGTCTCCGGCAACCTCTGGCGCTGCCTGGCCCCGTCGTCCCGCCGCCCCGGCCATGGCGCCGCCACCCCCGCGCCTCCCGTTGCCGGAGCCGGCCACCGCGTCCCCCGCGCCATCCCTGACCTCCTCCGTCGTCCCGTGCCCCTCGCCGGCCTCCCCCTTGCCGGAGAGCTCGCCGGAGCTCTTCTCCGGTCGGATCCGGAGAAGGTGGACCAGATCCACCAAGACGTCCAACCAAACACCGTCCCGCGACCCGGATCCCGCCGTCCCGCTCCGTCTCGTCCTGGGTTGACTTTTCGCGAGGGTATAATTCTGCTAAGTCCCCAGATCTGCAATATGTTCATGCCATGTTCAGCACATCATAACTTGTTGCATGCTGCTCCGTTTTGTGCGTGTAATATGTCAAAACGTTCGTTGTGAGATGCTCTACATTTCATCCCATTGCACCATGTTCATTTGAGTTCATCTTGATGCCTGAATCATCGTTGCAAGAGTGCTATATAATGTTGTCTGTTGTCTGTTAATAGAACTTGCTCATTTGTCATTTTTTCCATGATTGATGTGTGCATCCTATGAGCATGAGTCCTACATGTGTTTTGAACTATGCCATGCCATCTTTACAGTGGTGTATGCCATGTATTTTTGTGATCAATGTGGTGACTAGAACAAGCATGCAAACTAGGCTTCGTGATGTTACCGCTTTTGCTCAGCCCCTCTTATAACGTTGTTAGTTGTAGGTGAAGTTGAAGATTGCTCCATGACGGACAGGATTATGTTGGGATATCACAATATCTCTTATTAGATTAATGCATCTATATACTTGGTAAAGGGTGGAAGACTCGGCCTTATGCCTGGTGTTTTGTTCCACTCTTGCCACCCTAGTTTCCGTCATACCGGTGTTAGGTTCCCAGATTTTGCGTTCCTTACGCGGTTGGGTGATTTATGGGACCCCCTTGACAGTTCGCTTTGAATAAAACTCCTCCAGCAAGGCCCAACATTGGTTTTACCATTTGCCTCACCACCTCCTATATTTCCCTTGGGAGTAATTAACCCAAGGGTCATCTTTATTTTAGCCCCCCCGGGCCAGTGCTTGTCTAAGTGTTGGTCCGAACCGAGCAACCTACGGGGCCACCTCGGGGAAACTCGAAGTCTGGTTTTACTCGTAGCTTGACTTATCCGATGTTGCCCTGAGAACGAGATATGTGTAGCTCCTATCGGGATTGTCGGCGCATCGGGCGGCTTTGCTAGTCTTGTTTTACCATTGTCGAAATGTCTTGTAAACCGGGATTCCGACTTTGATCGGGTCTTCCTGGGAGAAGGTATATCCTTTGTTGATCGTGAGAGCTTGTCATGGGCTAAGTTGGGACACCCCTGCAGGGTATAAACTTTCGAAAGCCGTGCCCGCGGTTATGGGCAGATGTGAATTTGTTAATGTCCGGTTGTAGATAATTTGACACCAGATCCGAATTTAAAACGCATCAACCGTGTGTGTAGCCGTGATGGTCTCTTTTCGGCGGAGTCTAGGAAGTGAACACGGTTTTTGGGTTATGTTTGACGTAAGTAGGAGTTTAGGATCACTTCTTGATCATTGCTAGCTTCATGACCGTTCCGCTTGCTCTCTTCTCGCTCTTATTTGCGTATGTTTGCCACCATATCATGCTTAGTCGCTGCTGCAACCTCACCACTTTACCCCCTTCCTTTCCCTTTAAGCTTTGCTAGTCTTGATACCCATGGTGATGGTATTGCTGAGTCCTCGTGGCTCACAGATTACTACAACATCAGTTGCAGGTACAGGTTATGCGATGATCATGACGCGAGAGCGATATTTGCTTGTTTCGGAGTTCTTCTTCTGCTTCTTCTTCGAACAGGGGATAGGTTACAGGTCGGCAGCCTGGGCTAGCAGGGTGGATATCGTTTGAATTTCTGTTTGTGTTCCATCCATAGGCCGATGGTGATCTTATGTAAGATGATGTTGTATTTGTCTGGCATTGTATGCCTCTTGTATGTATCCCCATCTATTATGTAATGTTGATGTAATGATATCCACCTTGCAAAAGCATTTCAATATGCGGTTCTATCCTTCGTGGGACCTTCGAGTCTCTTTAGGTTAGTATCGCATATTGGGCGTGACAAGTTGGTATCAGAGCCTCGACCGACCTTAGGAGCCCCCCTTGATTGATTGTGTAGTTTGGCCGTTGTTGAGTCTAGAAGAAAACTGTTTTTCGGAGTCTAGTTATATCAGAGAGTAGGAATTATTTTTACTCCTCAGCCCCTTCGTCGCTCTGGTAAGGAATCTTGACATAGGTGTTTTGAATTACTTCTCTTCCCTTTCAAATTTTTCTTTAGGATCACGCAGTTGGTTTTCCGATCGTTGGTTCTCAGCTCTTTTTATCCGGTGCATCCTCTCGTCAAGTCGACTCGACCCTCTTCATCTTTGCAAGATCAATCCTCGGTTCTTTCTCAATTTCATCCTCAGTTGTTTTCTTTCCCACCCGCCCACCCTTCTTCTCGGAACCGGAGTCCGTAATCGAGTATCCATCCTACTCGTGTGAAGCCTTTGCTTTCTTTCCTATATGATTTCAACCGGTGTTTTCTCTTCAAGATATTCTTCGGTTCCACCTTCCAAGTTGCCTTTGTTTTCCCGTGCTCCCACCCTCTTTTTCCCGGAGGCCGAGTCTCTTTCGACCATCAATTTCATCCGTGTGGAGCCTCTTCAGTTTTTCCTCAATTATTTCAACCGGTGAATTCTCGTTTTTTTCGACATTCTTCATCTCTTTTCTTCTCCGGTGGATTCAATTCCATTTTCGATAGTGACTATATTCTTTACCTCAGCTCAAGTGCCTTCCCTGCTCGTTCGCCTCTCGCCAGTTTATCCTTCCGGAGTGTTCAAGACATCTCAGGAGATTTGTTTGTGTCCGAGTTAATTCGAGGTTGTCACCTCATTCAAATATTTCAATTGTCCCGGCGCATCATCTATCTGCTCAACAAACCTTTCCAACGGTGTTATCTCTTTAGTGGGCCCTAACCCACAGGTCTTTTCCCAGGATCTTACCTGACTCTTCTAATTCTCCCGGAGATATTCTAAAAATTCTTTTCAAGTGTGACGTAAGAATGGATCCCATCAGTCAGATGCCTTTCCAAGATCGATTTCAAATCATTTTCATTGTTACCTCAACCTCTCCACTTTTCCTTCCCCCGGAGTATCTCAGTAATTTTGGTGGTGTTTTCCCGTTGTCATTTGAAGACCGAAGAAGAGTTATCCTCTAAATCTTGTCTGTCCTCTCAAAGATTCGTGGTTCTAGCTTCATATCACCCTCTCGAATTATTCCATTTGTCAGACATTCTTTTCTTAACCATCTGGAGTATGTCAGAAGTTGTTTCCCGTTTCTTTTCACCGGAGGCCATCATTCCAGAAGAATTCTTCATCCTCAGATTTCAGCTACCATTATCCAATTATCCCGGTGCTTCATTAAAGTGTTCGTTAATCAGCTCATGATCTCTATGTTCTTTTGCATCTAATCCCCTCTAACATATTTGTTCTTCTAATTCTTCCCGGTGATTCATTCTCTTTCATCAGTCATTTTTCTAATTCTTTCGGTGGTTCCTTAAGATTCTTTTTCCTTGTTTATCATATCAATTCATTCGTTCTTTCCAATCCTACTGGTGGTTCATATAGACTTTCTCAAATTTTGCGCCATATTCCCCTTAATAATTTTCAAGAAGAATAAGTAGTATGCAAAATCCTTTGCTTGTCATAAATTAAATTTGATGAAGGATAAGCATACAATAAATATTATTCTTATTTCAGCCAAGTGAGTAATCCCTTTTTTCGGAGTTTATTCCTGTTGAATAAATTCTAGTTCCAAGTGTTCTCCATCTTTTTTTTCCGAAGTTCAAACTTCCTCGGCCATTTCGAAGGAATCCCCATCTTAATCATTGGAAGGCTCATCTTATTCTTTCATCCTTCATTTTATCTCGTCATCCTTTTGTTACCGGAGTTCTTCACGGTGGCTCGTCACGATTTAACTCATTCTTCAAGTTTTCATCAACATTTTGTTTCTGGAGTTCAAGTATTTTTTTCTTCTCGTGTCTCGAAGTGCAAATAATTCTCCGTTTTCTTATCAAGTGGAGTTTTTCCGTTTGTGGCCGGTTATCACCTTATGATCTTGAGAGGTTACCTATAAGATCACAACAAGCTTATTCTTTTCATTGTTGATTTTCTCAACAACTCCGTTCAACCCTTCCTTCTAAGTTCTTTTCATTCCATTCTTTCAATTCTTCCGGAGGCATTGCGTTGGTCATCTCATCAAGTGCCATCTCTTCGGGTTAAGTTCATGTTCTATTCTTTCCATGTTCAGTCGGAGTGCTGCCTAAATCCTTTCAGTCTTATTCGTTTCTTATCTCGTTCTAACCGGAGTGGTTTCATAGTCTATCTGATTCCATGAGCTTTCGATTCCAGTCATTCTCGTCGTTCCTCTCTTCTTCTCGACTGCTCTCGATTCTTTGCTTCTTCTCTTGAGTTCTTGTTTCACCTCATCACTTTTCCCCCCGTCTCGGTCCTAAGTTCTCAGGACGAGATCTCTTGTTAGTGCAGGAGTGTTGTAACGCCCCGGATTCGATGCACCAGGTGTCTTCCAGTTATTCGTCGTTGTTTCCATGTCATTTTCTTGCGTGTTGCATATTGTCCTGTCATCATGTGCATTTCATTTTGCATACGTGTTCATTTCTTGCGTCCGAGCATTTTCCCCGTTGTCCGTTTTGCAATCCGGCACTCCTATGTCCTCCGGCGTCCCCTTTTTGTCACTCGTTGTGAGTGGCGTTAAACGTTCTCGGAATGGCCTGAGGTTTGCCAAGCGGCCTTGGTATAGCACCGGTAGACCGCCTGTCAAGTTTCGTGCCATTTGGAGGTCGTTCGATACTCCAACGGTTAACCGGGTAACCGTAAAAGGCCTCTTTTGTGTGCAGCCCAACACCCCTCCAAAGTGGCCCAAAACCCAGCAAACTCCCCTCCATGATCTCGGTCGTTTGATCACGATCGTGTTGGTGAAAACCGTGCTCCATTTGGACTCTCCTAGCTCCCAGAAACTATAAATATGCCCTCCCCGTCCAAATTCGCGGATGAATCCCCCCGAAACCCTAGCCCCGCTCCTCTCGCGCGCCGGACACGTCCGGACGGCGCCGGACGTGTCCGCCGCCGCCGCCCCAGCCAATCAGCATGCGCCACGTGTCCCCGCCGCCTGTCTCGTGCCGCCGCCCGCGCCCGTAGCACCCCGCCGCCGACCGTCCTCCCTCCGGCGTGCCTCGCCGCCCAGCGCCGCTGGCCTGGGCCGCCGCCGCCTGCCGCCGCGGCTGCCGCCTCCGCCGCCCTGCCATCGCCGCACCCGCCGTCCGCCGGCACC
>NC_041393.1:202969881-203016420 GCF_002162155.2 Triticum dicoccoides
CCTCGCTGGCCGCCGTCTCCGGCAACCTCTGGCGCCGCCCGGCCCCATCGTCCCGCCGCCCCGGCCATGGCGCCGTCGCCCCCGCGCCTCCCATCGCCGGAGCCGGCCACCGCGTCCCCCGCGCCGTCCCTGACCTCCTCCGTCGTCCCGTGCCCCTCGCCGGCCTCCCCCTTACCGGAGAGCTCGCCGGAGCTCTTCTCCGGTCGGATCCGGAGAAGGTGGACCAGATCCACCAAGACATCCAACCAAACACCGTCCCGTGACCCAGATCCCTCCGTCCCGCTCCATCTCGTCCCGGGTTGACTTTTCGCGAGGGTATAATTCTGCTAAGTCCCCAGATGTGCAATATTTGCATGCCCTGTTCAACGCATCATAACTTGTTGCATGCTGCTTCGTTTTGTGCGTGTAATATGTCAAAATGTTCGTTGTGAGATGCTCTACATTTCATTCCATTGCACCATGTTCATTTGAGTTCATCTTGATGCCTGAATCATCGTTGGAAGAGTGCTATATAATGTTGTCTGTTGTCTGTTAACAGAACTTACTCATTTGTCCTTTTTGCCATGATTGATGTGTGCATCCTATGAGCATGAGTCCTACATGTGTTTTGAACTATGCCATGCCATCTTTACAGTGGTGTATGCCATGTATTTTTGTGATCAATGTGGTGACTAGAACAAGCATGCGAACTAGGCTTCGTGATGTTACCGCTTTTGCTCAGCCCCTCTTATAGCGTTGTTAGTTGCAGGTGAAGTTGACGATTGCTCCATGACGGACAGGATTATGTTGGGATATCACAATATCTCTTATTAAATTAATGCATCTATATACTTGGTAGAGGGTGGAAGAGTCGGCCTTATGCCTGGTGTTTTGTTCCACTCTTGCCGCCCTAGTTTCCGTCATACTGGTGTTATGTTCCCGGATTTTGCGTTCCTTACGCGGTTGGGTGATTTATGGGACCCCCTTGACAGTTCGCTTTGAATAAAACTCCTCCAGCAAGGCCCAACATTGGTTTTACCATTTGCCTCACCACCTCCTATATTTCCCTTGGGAGTAATTAACCCAAGGGTCATCTTTATTTTAGCCCCCCCGGGCTAGTGCTTGTCTAAGTGTTGGTCCGAACCGAGCAACCTGCGGGGCCACCTTGGGGAAACTCAAAGTCTGGTTTTACTCGTAGCTTGACTTATCCGGTGTTGCCCTGAGAACGAGATATGTGCAGCTCCTATCGGGATTGTCGGCGTATCGGGCGGCTTTGCTGGTCTTGTTTTACCATTGTCGAAATGTCTTGTAAACCGGGATTCCGAGTCTGATCGGGTCTTCCTGGGAGAAGGTATATCCTTCGTTGATCGCGAGAGCTTGTCATGGGCTAAGTTGGGACACCCCTGCAGGGTATAAACTTTCGAAAGACGTGCCCGCGGTTATGGGCATATGGGAATTTGTTAATGTCCGGTTGCAGATAATTTGACACCAGATCCGAATTTAAAACGCATCAGCCGTGTGTGTAGCCGTGATGGTCTCTTTTCGGCGGAGTCCGGGAAGTGAACACGTTTTTGGGGTTATGTTTGATGTAAGTAGGAGTTCAGGATCACTTCTTGATCATTGCTAGCTTCACGACCGTTCCGCTTGCTCTCTTCTCGCTCTTATTTGCGTATGTTAGCCACCATATCATGCTTAGTCGCTGCTGCAGCCTCACCACTTTACCCCCTTCCTTTCCCTTTAAGCTTTGCTAGTCTTGATACCCATGATGATGGGATTGCTGAGTCCTCGTGGCTCACAGATTACTGCAACAACAGTTGCAGGTACAGGTTATGCGATGATCATGACGCGAGAGTGATGTTTGCTTGTTTCGGAGTTCTTCTTCTGCTTCTTCTTCGAACAGGGGATAGGTTCCAGGTTGGCAGCCTGGGCTCGCAGGGTGGATGTCGTTTGAGTTTCTGTTTGTGTTCCATCCGTAGGCTGATGGTGATCTTATGTAAGATGATGTTGTATTCGTGTGGCATTGTATGCCTCTTGTATGTATCCCCATCTATTATGTAATGTTGATGTAATGATATCCACCTTGCAAAAGTGTTTCAATATGCGGTTCTATCCTTGGTGGGACCTTCGAGTCTCTTTAGGATAGTATCGCATATTGGGCGTGACATCTCCTGCTGGTTATCCTTGCCGCAGCGGCCTCCTTGGCCGCCATGCTTCTTGCCGGATCCTTCAGCACCCTCTTGTCCCTTCTCCTTGTCCCGCCGCTCATATTCGGCTTTCTGCTTCTTAACGAGCAGCTCAACTTGCCGGCAGTTCTGGAGGTCGTGGCCCTTGGTGCGGTGGATCTTGCAATACTGCTTATCGGAGCCCCCTGGCTTGTTGGCAGCCGCCAAGGCCCGGCAAGCGGCACACCCTACAACCTCCTTGCCGGGGTCACTTGCCTTGGCCTTCTTGGCAGTGCTGGTGTCGTCGGACCCCTCGACGGCGAGCACGGTCTTGCCCTTGTGCTTCCTGTTACGGCGCTGACCCTTCTTGGTCGGGGCGATAGTGTCATCCGTGGAGTCGGTTTCCGTGTCGGCATCCTCGCCGGGGTACTTCCTCCCCTCTTCAGCTCGAGCGCACCGATCGGCCAGAACATAAAGTTCGGCCACATGCTTGACCTTGTTCATCGCCAGCTCCTCACGCATCTTGCGGTTGTGCACATTCTGATGAAACACACTGATCACGGCGGCATGATGAACGTCTGGGATGTTGTACTGCACCCGGCTAAACCTTTGGATGTACTTGCGCAAGTTTTCTCCTTCCTTGTGGGGGATGATATGCAAATCGCTCGCCTGGCCATGAGCTTGGTGGCCTCCAGTAAGGCGCCAACAAACTCATGACACAGATCCGACCAGGAAGAAATGGAGTCTAGCGGCAAGTGCATCAACCATGACATAACATTAGGCTTGAGTGCCAGCGGGAAGTAATTGGCAAGCACCTTATCGTCGCGAGCCCCAGCAGCTTGCATCGCGATGGTGTAGATGCTAAGGAACTCCAACGGGTGAGTCTTGTCGTTGCACTTCTCACCAACATCGGGCTTGAACATGCGGTGGGAGGGCCACTGGAACTGCCGCAGCTCACGGGTGAATGCCAGACAACCCACCTTGTAGGGTAGGCTACCGTAGCGTCCCGGTGTTGGGTGGTCCATAGTGAGCCCTGACCGCCTGTCTGACTGGTGGCGCGCATCACGCCGGTGCTCGATGGTGGTTCGAGCGTCTTCAAGGGCTCGCTCCCGAAGAACTTGACGTTGGTTGCGGTGGGTCCGCGGATCGGATGACGCTATGGAGATATCATCACTGGGCGTCATCGCGATGGATCGACACCCGCGGTGGCTGGTGTGGAGGAGGAGAGTGCACCGTGGCTGCATCGCCCCTGGCTGGCATGCGGTGGCTTGATGGAGCGACGGCCTACGGGCCCCGCTGGTAGCAGCTTGTACTTGTTGGCGATGCCGACGAGGCTCCGGACAGTGGCCCTCCATTCGTCAAGCTTCTATGTAGCAGGATGAAAGTCGAGGAGCAGCTGCGTGCGCGCCAGAGCTTCTGCTGGTGTGGGTGGCGGTGAAAGCTGCATGGACCGTGATGCACTTTGACTTCTAACTTGTTAGAAGGAGCCCTATCACGGCCCTGCGGCTGTCCCCCGTTTCCGCCAGCACCTCGGCGCGCATGCTGGCCCTCCTCGTCATGTGAAGGACACGCGGGGCTCTTCCCAAGGCGGCGCCCAGGGTCACCAACGGGGCGGCGCTGCTCATCACGCACAACTTAAGAAGAGCGTGTTGTGGGCACCGGCGTTGGTGTCTTGGAGGTCGCCGCGCTGCCGTCCGGCGGCACGACGATGCTCCTGGAGGGCCCCGCGCCGCCTGCATGGGGCCCAAATCCGTCTCTAGAGTTTGCGGCGTGTGGCTCGCCGCCTGGCATACGAACGACGCCGCTCACCAGGCCCGGACTGCCAGGGTGGTGTGGATGTTCGCAGGCCACTCCACGGGTTCTTTCCGTGAATGGCCCACTACTGGTCCACGCCGGTATAGGTAGTCCGGTCCCGGATGAACCGGTCGCCGTGGTCGTCTTCCGCTAGGGAGCCATGGCGACGAAGAGCTGTGCTGCTAGCTGCTAAACCAGATTCTCACTACTGCGCTGCCCCCTTCCTAGCGTGCCAAAGATGTGAGTGGGAAACGACACCTATGGGATCACAAGAATCCCTGCTACGATTGCAGGGCGCAGGGTCGTGCGCAGAGCATGATTAGCAGTCGGTACGAGCACGTGGATCGTTTACCCAGGTTCGGGCCGCGAGGATGCGTAATACCCTAATCCTGCTTTGATGTGTATATCTGTGTTCTTGGAGTTCTTGAGCTAGTTACAATGAGCGTAACTTTCCCAAGGGTCCGAATCCTTCTCCTGGATGCCTCGGGCCTCCTTTTATAGGCAAGGGTATCGCCACAGTGGCACACAGGAGGTGGCATCAGGGTACTGCGGTTAAGCCTATCGCTAGCTATTACGGGACAAGACACATTTAATGCGCCTCAGACGTGTCCCCTTCACTTTACCGCCGCTTCACCCTGCCTTGACACGCGCCTGGGCCAGTGAGGCGGTCAGCGCCAGGTAGGCTGGCAGGCTGCTGAGGTGGCGCGGAGGTAGGGCCTTCACGAAGATTTCCATGCCACCACGTAGGTATGTGCTGAGTTGGCCGAGAAGCCTCATGCCGACACGCAGGCGCCTGCCTAGCTGGTGGGCTGGCAGCTGCATGGGAGCGGTGGCAGAAGCTTGGTGGGTGCGGGTCTGGCTGTGGCCTCGCGTACTTCCTCAGCAAGGGCCTTGCCGGGCCCCCAGCAAGGGTCTTGTCGTGGCGTTGCGGTCATCCCCGGCAAGGATCTTGCGGGGGGTCTTGTGGGTTTCCTCGGCAAGGATCTCGCCGAGGTTCGTCGTTTTCTAATCCTCTTCTGGTTTGGAATGTTTCTTGTCTTCACAAAGATCTGCATGCCATCACGGAGGCGCCTCCCGAGCCCCAGTCCCAACGTGGTTGGTGATGCTGGAGGAACTGGGGCCCAAGGGTGGCGCGCTTCGCTGGCATCGAGTGAGCTGCCCCGGGAAGAACCTTGTCGGGGCCGTGGGGGTCGCCTAGGCAAGGGTCTTGCCACGGGAGTCCACCTCGGCCTCTTGCTCTCTGAGTCTCTGTCTTGGCGTTGCTTTGACCGTCTTGCGGCTTTGATTCTGTGTCTCTGCCTGCTTAAGTGTGGTCGTGGGCGCGGCTCTGACTGCCCGTGCACAAATAAGGGGTACAAGGGAGTGCCCCTACTTTAGTACACCGACAGCTGGTCGCCTTCTATCCTCTCAATTCCGTTGATGCGGCCTATGATGGGCTTGGTATGCTCCTCGAGCGTCACAAGGTCCACATCCGCCAGCAAGCTCTCCAACACGGCGTCGAAGTCGAGGTTGGGGTTCTAGTACGCCACCTTGGTGAGGACCTTGGTCAGGGCACCCCGGCAATGCTACCGGGCCTCATTGGCCAGAGAGCTCGCTCTATTAGAGTGAAACTGTTCCAAGGCTCCAAGAACGCCCTCGAAGAATAGGGTCCGCTTGGCGTTGGGACTCACGTTCGGCTCCGGGGCATACCTCACGTTCGACACCCCCATGGCAGCCAGCTTCTTGGTGATCCTACCGGCGACGTCAGCGAGGTGGCTGATCCAGAGGTTTTCGCCCTTCACGCAATCTTCGTGGTTGGCAGCGTCATTCCTCCACAGCTGCCTCTCCTTCTCCAGGTTCTTGGTCAGGGTCTCCTCTCGGGCCCTGGCCTCTGAAAGCGTTTCCTCAAGGCCCTCCAGCTTCCGCTTCAGGTCTTTGATGGACCGTTGGCTTGGGAGAGTAGCTCGGCCTTGCCGAGGACTTCGGCCTGCACCTCCGTCAAGGCGCTGTTGACCGTGTCCTTCTCCTTCGTCAGCTCCAGGGCCTTGTTCTTCAGGCCGTCCTGCTCCGCCTCCAGCTCCTTCATCTTGTCGTCGTGGACCAGGGCTTGAGCATCAAGTGCCTCCTTGTGCCTCTGCTCCAGCTCCCGGGTCCGCTGCGCGACGAGCTTCTCGACCTCATCATCCTTGCCGCGGAGTGTGGCGGCGAGCGCCGCCTCCCGAGCGGCGAGGTCCTCCTCCTGGGAGTTCAGCTCGGCCTGGTGCTGGTGCCGGGCGGCCTCGGCCCTGGCGGCCTATTCCCTTGCCACCTCCTGGGCCTTCTCAATGTCGGCCTGCTTCAAGATGAGCTCTTTCTTGCACTCGGCCAGCTGATCTTGGGAAGCCTTCAGCTCTTCATGGGCCTGGCGAAACTAGGCCTACGTCTTGGTGACCTGCTCCTCGAGATCCTCCTCCACCTTGTCCACCGGTGCCACCCTGGACTTCACCGGTGCGACCTCGAGCGCCTGGAGCTTCCAGAAGCTGGCGCCCATGGCCCGAAGAAGCTGCTCCTCTTGGGAACCGCCGCCACCGGTGCTCGATTCGTCGACAACCTCGATCCCGGCAGCGGCAAGCACCTCGTCGTCAAACACCTCCCCCTCGGCTGACACCCTGGTGCCCGCCGTCCCTGGGTGGTGGACGAACAGGTCGTTGCCCACCTTCAAGTACCTGCCCGAGCCAGAGGCAGCGGAGGAGGAGGGTTGATCATGGACCACCCCCTCCTCGGCAGCAGCCTTGCCGGCCTCCTCGGCAGGCCCTTTGCCGGCCTCCTCGGCGGTGCCCTTGCCGGCCTCCTCGGCAGAAGCCTTGCCGGTCCCTCCGGCAGGCCCCTCGGCGGCGTCCTCAGCAGCGGTCTCGGCAGCCTCCTCCGCGGCAATCTTGTCGGCCTCGGCCTCAGCATCCCTGGCTACCTCCTTGATGACGGAGTCGATGTCCTCCCGGTTTGCCGAGGGAGGATCTGGATATCGAGAAGGGAATGAGGCGAAGCCAAGACCAAGGTTCAAAAAGAAAGAAGAAAGAACAGGGACAGAAAGCGAATGACTTACCCGTGTCAGGTTGGGAAGAAGTGCCCCCCTCCCCGCCAACATCTGTTGCCAAGACGGAGCCACCAATGCCCAAGTTCGCTCCTCCTCCTCCTCCGTGCGAGTGGGCTCGGTGCTTGGCGCCCTTGCTGGGGATGCCCCTTGGGGCGGCATGGTTGATGGGGGCGGCGTGTTGGGGGTGGCCCTCGGTGGCTCCTCCTGCTACCGTCCTCCTCCTGCATGCCATGACAAGGTCAGTGCCAAAGGATCGTACCCCAACACACGTTGCTGAGGAGTGAGTGGTGAACGCACGCTAGGAGCTGAGTCGGGGGCTGAGTCGGGGGCTGCTGTCCGGGCTAATCTCAACCACCGGTGTGCGCGAAGCGCCCGCCGGGGGCTGGTCGCCCGTCGAGGCCCTGGCCCTCTTCGCCACTCTCTAGGATAGCGTCTCCCTGTCCCTGCGAAGATGAAAACAAGTCAAGAAAAGCGGCGTGGTCTGAAAGGACGGAGATGATGAAGGGCAAGATACTTACTCATCCTCCACGTCCTCTTCCGCTGCCTTCCTCTTCCTACTTGGGCTAAGAGACCCAAAATCGAAGACGACCTCCGTGTCGACATCTGCGGGAGGAGGGGAAGGGGATGGAGTCCGGCAACGCTTGGACGAAGAAGAGGCGGTTGTTTTCCTCTTCGCCACCGCGGCCTTCACCTTATTCGTTGTCGTGGCCCTCGTCAGGCGCACGGACTCCCCCTGGACCTCTTGTTGCAGTTCGATCTTGCCGGGCCAGACCAGCTCGCCAGAGCCGGCCTGCCGCAAGACACGCCTTTTCCTCATGGCCAAAGGGTTGTCGACCTCGGCCTCTTCCTCGGTCTACTCCTCGACCACATCCTCAACAAGGGGGGCCTCGGTGTTGACACCTCTGTCTCCCTGGTAGACCCCGCCCACCGGGCAAGCTCCCTCTCCTCCGCAGCCACATCGGCCCCATCCTCCATGTTCCAGCGTTGCCGGCCTCCTTGGCACGCTCCACCTCCGCCACCCTGGCGGCGATGTAGTCCAGCTCCGCCTGGGTGGTGTCCTAGATGAGCAGCGGCTCGTTGTGGTCATAGCCCTCTGACAAGTTGTCGAAGAACTCCTACACTTCACATGCCGGGGGCTCGGCCCAGGACGGGTCGAGGCCGTGCGCGTTGAAGACCGGCATCATGTCAAGGATGGCGGAGTGGCAAGAGTTGTTTGTCAGCGGGACCACTCCCGCCGGCAACCCGAACAGGGGCCCCTTAATGGCCTTGCCGGCCTTCGCGGCCCTGCCGGCCCTCTCCACCCTGCTGTCGTTGTACACGTCGAGCTGGAAGAGCCTTTGACATAAATAGGTGTGCCCCATCACTATGAAGTTATGCTTCAGGCCAGGGCGGAGCCTCATGATGTCGGCCGCATTCCGGAAGTCCCAGGCCAGCCTCCCCTTGTTATGCAGTGGGGCGATTCGGCGGCGGATGAATTACGCCCCGATCATCTCAAGGGTGAGCCCGGCAGTGTTGAGGCTATGGATCCTGGTGGTGGTGATCGATAACTTCCCATCATTGGCATCGAGGTCGCTCCAGTCCCCGCGGCGGGTCAGCAGGCTCTGACAAACCCGGCAGAACTCCGGCGGGTTCTTCTCCTTGATCCAGCACCACCGGCCCCGCCACTCCTCCCACCTCTCCTTCTGGGCACCCTCCGAGTACGTGCCTTTCCCCTGGACCCTCGGAATCCAGGAGATGCTCCCAGAGATGGCGCCCCTGGTTGGAGGCGAGGGGAGAAGTAGTGGCGGAAGAGCGCCATGCTGGGGAGTACCCTGGCAAAGCCCTCACAGAGGTGGGCAAAGAGAGCCATGCGCGCCACGACATTCAGCGTGAGATCCAAAAGATGGAAGCCGAAGGTGCGCATGATGTCGTTGATGAATTCAGAGAAGGGGGGGCAGAGCCCGCAGGAGAAGAAATCAACGAAAAATGGGTACCGATTTGGGCTGGCCTCGGCGCAATCGGCGGGGATGACACGCATGGCAGGCTGCCCCATCGTCTTCCTCCCCCGCACGGGCATGAAGAAGTCCTTGAGGTGAATCGCATCGACCATCGACGGGGAGAAGTAGGTGAACTGTGCCCGCCGCACCGCCGCCTCGCTCTCCGGCACCTCCCTCTCCCTGGCGTCCTTGGCCGCCCCCTTGCCCTTGCTGTATTTGGGCGCCATGGCGGCTGGAAGGAGGCAAAGGATTAAGAGCAATGGGGGCACACCAGCGATGAGCAAAAGCAAGAGCTTGAGGAGGAAGAAGATAGGGATGGTGGTTCCAAGATTGGAGAAGGCGCAGATGGTAAATGAGCAGCACGCCTGTGGTTATTCCTTTTTATGGGGAATGCGCTGGCCGCCTCTTTACCATTTACTGCGACATGACGCCTGCGTGCAGCTAGCGCCCCATGCATGATCCCCATGTTACGCGTTCAACGTGGGTCGTGGGGAAGCACAGCGGAAGAAAAAGTTACCGCGGTAAGGCTCCGCCCCGCCTGCCCGCGCACCATTCTGGGCCTAGCCCAACAACTTGTCGCGCTTATGTGTGGACCAGGCCCGGGGGCTCCTATCAGTGTACAAAAGTGGGAGCTCTCCTTTGTACCCCTTTACTGGTGCACGAGCAGTCAGAGCCGTGCCTGCAGCCACACTTAGCAAGGCAGAGGAGGGAAGCCAAAGCCACAAGACAATCAAGACAACGCCAAGACATGAAACGCGAAGAGAAAGATGGCGAGGTAGACTCCCCTGGGAAGACCCTTGTCGGGGCAGCCTCCATAAGCCCCGGCAAGAGCCTTGCAGGGGAAACTTGCCCAACGCCAGCAGAGCACGCCACCCTTGAGCCCAAGGGTTACAACGCCATCAACAACATTGGAACCAAGGCTCGGGAGGCACCTCCATGGTGGCATGCAGATCTTTGTAAAGATCATAAATAAACAAGATCAAATAAGGACCAGAAGACGATGATCCTCGGCAAGATCCTCGCCGAGGAAATCCACGAGATCTCTGGCAAGATCCTTGCCGGGGACGACCGTGATGCCACGGCAAGACCCTTGCCGGGAACCCGGCAAGACCCTTCCCGATAACATCAGCGGGGCCGCGGCAAGGCCCGCACCTGCCAAGACTCAACCACCGTTCCCCATGCAGCTGCCAGCCCAGCCAGCTACGCGAGCACCTGCATGGCGACATGCGGCCCCGAAACCAACTCAGCAAGCACCTGCGTGGTGGCATGCAGATCTTCGTGAAGACACTGCCACCGCACCAGCTTAGTAGCCTACTGGCCTACATGCTGCCGCACGCCTCGTGGGCCAAGACGCGTGTCGAAGCAAGGCGAGGCAGCGACGGACGGGGCGAGCCTCGTTACCGTCCCGATAAAGCAAGGGGACACCTAAGGGGCGCATTTAATGCATTTTCCCCCGTAATAACAGGTGATAAGCTTGTCCACTTTACACCTTTCCACCTCCTGTATGCCACTGTGGCGTCCCCTTTTTCCTATAAAAGGAGGCCCGAGGCATACTGGAGGGGGATTCGGCTCTTTTGGACTATGCATACACCATAGCTAGTTCAAGAACACAAGAACACTCAAATATACACCAAAGCAGGACTAGGGTATTACGCATCCTCATGGCCCAAACCTGGGTAAACAATCTTTGTGCTGGCTCCTAGACCTGCTCTTTCCACAACCTTGCACCCACCGACCATACTAGGGATTCAAGTGATCCCATAGGTGTCCTTTCCACCGATAGGGTAGAACTGAGCTGTTGAATAGAACTGCATGATAAGCTCATCGTTCCACTTGTGAATTTCTAACCCACAAAAGTGTCTACTCCATTGAGTCCGAAGCTCTCATGTACTCCAAGAAAGTGATCTTCATTTTCATCAATATATGACTAATCGACCCATCTCATGTCACTGACTATGGGCTTCTTATCCAGGAGCACAGTCTCATAGAAGTCCTGATGTTCCTTAGTGTGAAATCTGTAGTCCACTGCAGTTCTTCTCCTCACAGCAAAAGGGTCTGATTGTCTCCCCAATCTAAGACCTGCATCCTTTCTCTCCTTCATCTTTTCAGCCACTGGATGCTTATCATCATGATCAGGAATCTTTGGCTTTAACTTTCTAAGAACTTGGGTTCCACTTCTTCTTCTATTTCAGGCACTGGGGCCTTGTTCTTTTCTGCAGTAAGTATGTTTCTGGTGCTTCTCTTTGGTGCAGTATTGGGGGCTTGAGCAGTAGCTTTGGGGGCATTCTTGGGCTTTGATGTAGAAACCCCAGATTTGATGGCATCCACCATCAGCTTCTGAGTCTTTGGTTCTAGTGAAGCATCTTCTTCATCATCTTCCTCATCCTCAACTAGGTCTCTTATCATGGATGATCTGCCAATTACTCTGGCCATTGTCTTCTTGAGCCTTTCCTTTCTCTTCTTGCCCTCACCAGCCTCCTTTGGTTCAAGAGTGAACTAAATGGTTTCCTGTGTTGAGGCTCTGGCACTCTCTTGGCAGGAGCTTTCTTGTGCAGACCAGGCTTGGTTGAAGCTGTTGTGCCAAACTCTTTCTTGACAACTTTCTTTTTGGAGCTGACCTCCTCCTCAGCAACAAATAATCTTCATCCCTAGAATTGGGTTTCTTTTCCTCCTCTGCCTAGTAGCATCCTTAGGCAAGTTGCTAGGAGTACTTCTGTTACCGTCCTCATAGATATCAGAGGGACTAGTGCCCTCACTTAAGTTGACTTGTTCCTCAGACTTGTTCTGGTTGTCACTTTGATCTGACATAGCTGACATTGCAAGCTAAATCTATGAATAGATATAGATGAGATAGATTGGATGAGTATCACAAAGTGCAGTGTTTTTGCAAAACAATTGAGTCAAAAACTTAGTTTTAGTTTTCTACAGAAAGCATTTCGGAGCTACCGATTTGTTAAACTCGGTGACACCGAAGCAACATTCTGTGTCTAAACTAGTGATCTCAGTCAGGCCGAGGCACAGTTCGGTGACACCAATATTGCTAGGGTTTCACAAAGTTCTGGACTCGGTCACACCGATTTGTAAGTTTCGGTCAGACCAAAAATCACAAGTGCAATGGCCTAAGCCAAATCGGTGAGACCGATTTCTACAATTCGGTCGGCCCGAGATGAGTTTGGCGGAAACCTAACCCTAAATTTTCGAATCTAATCTAGTTTAAAGGAAGTTTTTGCTGGATAGGATAATCTCAAACTTGTCAAGAAACATGGCACTGTCTTTGTGCTAAGAATCAGAGTGAGGAAGCGCAAAGGATCAAACTCATACCCTAACTTGGCGATGAGCTCGCTACGGTGACAACGACGGCGGCAGACACCAGCGGCAGGAGGTCGCTGGCGATGAGGAGACGATCCGGACACCTGAGTCGGCAGAGCAGGATACGCGCGGGCGAAGGGTTTTCGGAGGAATTTCCAGAATTTGACCCGTGGGTATATATATCCTGACCCTCTCGGTGTGACCGAGTGGAACGACTCGGTGGCACCGCGATGTAGAATGGCAAGCGGTTACTGCAACTCGGTGTCACCGAATTGTTCAAATTGGTTGCACCAAGATTGAAAACCTAGATCAACTTAATGAACTCGGTATGACTGAAAGGAATGAATCGGTCAGACCGAAATGCATGGAGAGCTTTTGGAAGTTTAAGTCCATGATGAATCAGTGACTCCGATTTCTCCTCACCTAGAAGGTTCGAATCCGACTTGATCAAACTTTGTGATGTAGCATGAATAGAGTTTGAGACGAGAAAAACATAGATAGCTAGAGGGAGTTCTTAGACATTCTTGTCCATCCGTTTGGCAAAAGAGCCAAACAAACAAAGCAACAAATGGATGTCCTTGAATGAGAAAAATATGCAATCAACATGCCCACACAATAAAATGGCAACATGAAATATGTGGCAAAGCATGCACAATCACTCTAATATCTATCAAGCAATTGGCGATGACTAGGTCATCTATATATGAGTATATTGACTTAGGAGTCAAATGAGAACATTTGATCATAGGTCATACTTATCATTTAAGCACAAGTGGGGTTACCACTTTTACATAAAGCATTGTTGTTATCACACCATTAGAGTTGCTTTAGCCCAATTCTTAGAGTAAAGCCCCCCCTAGATGTGATATCCCCCCTAAGAGGGATGAACTAACCTTGGGTTTTGTCGATGATGACTTCATGTAGGTGTTGAAGATGTGGATGCTCATTGTTGATGAAAGTGCGTTATATCGACTAGAGGGGGGTGAATAGGCGATTTTTATGAATTCTTCACTGAGGAATTTGCCGGTGAGGAAATTCCTTAGCGAAGAACTACTAGCAGCGGAATAAGTACTAAGAAGTAAGCATAACAGGATACAGACTTAGTCATCATGATGATATGAAGACAAGCACAGAGTACAGAACTCGTAAACACAGGATAACACAAGATGAAGACAAACAGACTTAAGAAATTGAACTGAGGAAATTGAGAAAGTCTTCAGTCAAAGTCTTCAAACACAAATATGAACAAACACTCAACACAGTAATGAGGAAATGAAAGAGTTGAGGAAATAGAACCAGTAAGGTTGGTGAAGACAATGATTTGTTAGACCAGTTCCAACTGATGTCTCAGTTGTACGTCTGGTTGGAGCGGCTGAGTATTTCAACTCGAGGACACACAGTTCCAGACACCCAGTCGCTGAGCATGCAGCTCAGGACACCAAGTCCTCACCATATTCTCCTTGAACTAAGGTCACACAGACCTCGTCCAATCACTCGTGGTAAGTCTTCAGGAGACTTCCAAACCTTCACAGACTCGGTCACTTGGCAATCCACAATTCCTCTTGGATGATCTAGACCATGACGCCTAGCCATCTGGAAGAAGCACAGTCTTCAAAGGTAACAAGCGTCGGATCCACGCAGGATCAATCTCTTCAGTGATGCTCAATCACTTTGGGGTTTGTAGGTGTTTGGGTTTGGGATTTTCCTCACTCGATGATTTTCGCTCAAAGTCCTCGGAGGATGGGTTGCTCTCAAATGACAAGTGTCAGTTTCTCTCGGAGCAGCCAACCAACTAGTGGTTGTAGGGGGCGGCTAGTTATAGCCTAGGGAGCATCCCGACATGATAAGACATAAATGCCCTTGTCTGATATGACCATTAGGTTGATAGGATATTTTGGGACAGCTGGCGCGTAGCACAGCAACGGTCGGAAATTTGACTATCAAATTCCTTAGGGCTATCTTGTTCCTCACTGTGTAGGCAATCCGCACTAGAGAATTCCTAACTCCTCAGTCAAAACAAATTCCTCAGCGACCAGAAGAACTTCGTCTTTGTCACTGAAGAAATGACTGAACTGTATGAGATTTCCAAAGGCTTCACTCGAAGGGTTTGGTAGGTGTAGGATTTTGAGTTGAGCATCACATGGAAATTTTTCCTTAGTATTTCCTCGACCCCCTTTAACAGTACGGTGTTTCCTATGACTCAAGAAAGAGAAAAACAAAACTATGAAAACGAAAGTCTTCAAGCTTCATATTCCTCGCATGAATATCAAGTCTTCACGGATACACCAATTTCTTCACTTTCAAAGTCTTCATGAAAGTCTTCAGAAATACCAAAATCTTCAGTCGAAGGTATTCATTCTTAGGGTCGACTTTCCCTGTAAATATCAAACTCCTCATAGACTTATAGACCTGTGTACACTCACAAACGCATTAGTCCCTTAACCTATAAGTCTTCAATACACCAAAATCACTAAGGCGCACTAGATGCACTTACAATCTCCCCCTTTTTGGTGATTGATTACAATATAGGTTAAGTTTTCAACGGGGATAAACATATGAAGTGTAAGTACTGATATTGAGGAATTTGATTGCAAGATATTGAAGAACTCCCCCTGAAGATGTGCATAGTGAGGAATTTGCTTTTGAAGCAATGCACATTTGAAGAGTTAAATCATGGAGATCTCCCCCTATATCTTGTAATTCATACACAAATTTGACATATAATATGAAGAATTTGAAATGCATGATGAACTATGGTGCCTGATGAGATTCAGCATGCGTGCAATAATATTAATGAGTGACAAGCATGCAGAATAACATATCGAGAGTATCAAAGCACAATGCATCAAAAGTATCAGGGCACCATTGGGTTTAAGATTACAACTCGATCCAATAAAGTTTCAGAAGAACGAGAGTTGTAACTTAGCACATAAAATGAAAAAACGCCCATATAATAGACCCGTTGAAGACTAACTCAAATTTCTCCCCCTTTGTCATCAAATGACCAAAAGGATCGAAACTGAGGACTAACGCCCCTCAAGAATATCAAGTTGATGAAGGAGCACCAGCGTTGTTGGGGTCAGTTGTTGTAGTAGGGCCTGCCGTAGTGTCGTCCAAGTCTTCATTTTCATCAGTCTCGCGTGATGAAGAATAGGAGCTGGCCACCAAGGAAGGAACTTTGACCTTCCTGAATTTCTTCGGTGGAGGTGCAGACCAGTCAAATTCTTCCTTGATACCCATATTCTTCAGATCTGCAGTGATGTAGACATGTGATAGAACAACCCAGGTACGGTTGAAGGTTTCATGGAGGTAGTATTGGTTTTTCTTCACTACATTGTGTGTTGAGGTCATGTTGTGAAGAATTGAACCAAACTGACGCTTGACCCATTTATGATTGCGATCAACCTTCTGATGAAGACTGAGGAGTAACTCACGATCAGTCATCACCCTGCGAGCTGTGGCTTGGGGATTTTGCTTGGCGGCAAAGTCATGTGTGGCAGAGTCATCATTGGTGGAGTAGGATGCATCTTTGCGAAATTGACCATCCAATGGACGAATGCCTTCATCTATCACAGCAGTAGCCTTGCCTTTGCCATCAGCTGAGGAAAATGTCCGTTTGAGGACTTCAATCGGAGGCAAGTAGCTGCCATGGTTCAAAGTGTCAGCTTTGTAATTCAGCGAAGCCCTTGTCCTGATGAATCTCGTAAAACATGGTGCATAAGGCTTCAGTTCAAAAGGTGACATAGCAATATTCGCCAGAGTCCTCATGCAGAAATCATGGAAGTTGACGGGAACGCCATCAATGATATTGAAAAGCATGTTCTTCACGATGCCAACGACCTCTTCATCATTTGAGTCGTGGCCTTTGATTGGACTCATTGTCTTCGTCAGAATGCGATAGACAGTCCGGGGCACATATAGTAATTCCTTGACGAGGAATTTGGTTCGAGGAGCCTGCCCTGGCTTCAAAGGCTTCATCAGCACTTGCATGAAATGATTTGAAAGTTCAGGTTCACTGTAGACACAACGAGCACTGTCAAGGGGAGGACTGAGTGGTAGGGCACGAAGCAATTCAGTTGCTGGTGCCTTGTAATGAGTATTTTCAGACATCCAGTCCAGGACCCATGAATTCACATCTCCAGAGTTTCCTGTGATGTGCAGCGTTGCATAGAATTGAAGAATGAGTTCTTCATTCCAGTCACAGATGTCAGTGCAGAAATTTAACAGTCCAGCATCGTGAAGAACACTGAGGACTGGCTCGAAGCACGACAGAGACTCCATGTCTACATGAGGAATATGCTCATGATCGAAGACTTTGTCCTTGTTGAACAATACTGAGGAATAGAAGTTTGCTTGACTAGCAGTCCAGAAGCGCCTCTTACTTATGCGAGCAGAGTCATAGGGGTTATAGTGAGTGAAGGACACATGCTCGCTGAAGAAATCTTCAGCCTTGAACTTTTGCTTCTTTGAGAATGGATCCGTTGGCTTGGGCACAGGAGTGTCAGTGAGTTGCATCACAACCTTAGGAATCCCAATCTCAGGTTCTTCAGACTGAGGAATTTCTGGTTCCTCTTCAGTAGCAGGCTGCGTGTTCAAGGGTTCAACAACAGCAGCTTCTTCAGCACTAGCGGCTGGAATGTCTTCCTGAATAGACGAGGTGGGATGAGTTTCTTCAGAGCCCATTTGAATAGTTGGTGCACGGGACTGAGGTATTTGTTGAAGTGGGGTGAAGAGTGGAGTATTGGCGTGCTGACTTTCCCAAAAGTAATCATTCATTACGGGCATTGTGCAGCCAATGTCCACGTCTTCATCTTCAATTTCTTCAATGCCAGCCTCTTCAGCTGTGAACTGAGGCATTGGCGAGGAAGCAACAGGTGTTGAAGGGATTGCATCCACTTCAATTTCTTCATCAATCTGCTCTGACGAAGCAGCAGAATGATTTTCTTCATCAGATCCACTGGGGATCACATATTCTTCACCAAAAGGAACAAGGGATAACACAAGATGAAGACAAACAGACTGAAGAAATTGAACTGAGGAAATTGAGAAAGTCTTCAGTCAAAGTCTTCAAACACAGATATGAACAAACACTCAACACAGTAATGAGGAAATGGAAGGGCTGAGGAAATAGAACCAGTTAGGTTGGTGAAGACAATGATTTGGTAGACCAGTTCCAACTGCTGTCTCAGTTGTACGTCTGGTTGGAGCGGCTGAGTATTTAAACTCGAGGACACACAGTCCCGGACACCCAGTCGCTGAGCACGCAGCTCAGGACACCCAGTCCTCACCGTATTCTCCTTGAACTAAGGTCACACAGACCTCGTCCAATCACTCGTGGTAAGTCTTCACGCGACTTCCAAACCTTCACAGACTTGGTCACTCGGCGATCCACAATTCCTCTTGGATGCTCTAGACCTTGACGCCTAACCGTCTGGAAGAAGCACAGTCTTCAAAGGTAACAAGCGTCGGATCCATGCAGGATCAATTTCTTCAGTGATGCTCAATCACTTTGGGTTTGTAGGGGTTTGGTTTTGGATTTTCCTCACTCAACGATTTTTGCTCAAAGTCCTCGGAGGATGGGTTGCTCTCAAATGACAAGTGTCTAGTTCTCTTGGAGCAGCCAACCAGCTAGTGGTTGTAGGGGGCGGCTATTTATAGCCTGGGGAGCAGCCCGACATGATAAGACATAAATGCCCTTCAATGATATGACCGTTAGGTGGATAAGATATTTTGGGACAGCTGGCGCGCAGCACAGCAACGGTCGGAAATTTGACTCTCAAATTCCTCAGGGCTATCATGTTCCTCACTATGTAGGTAATTCGTACTGACGAATTCCTAACTCCTCAGTCAGAACAAATTCATCAGCGACCAGAAGAACTTCGTCTCTGTCACTGAAGAAAGTGACTGAACTGTATGAGATTTCCAAAGGCTTCACTCGAAGGGATTGGTAGGTGTAGGATTTTGAGTTGAGCATCACATGGAAATTTTTCCTTAGTATTTCCTCGAACCCCTTTAACAGTTCGATGTTTCCTATGACTCAAGAAAGAGAAAATGAAACAACGAAAACAAAAGTTTTCACGCTTCATGTTCCACAAATGAATACCAAGTCTTCAAGGTCACACCAATTTCTTCACTTTCAAAGTCTTCAGAAAGTCTTTCGAATATCAAAGTCTTCAGTTCAAGAACTTCATTTTTAGGGGTCGACTTTCTCTGTAAATATCAAACTCCTCATAGACTTATAGACCTGTGTACACTCACAAACGCATTAGTCCCTTAACCTATAAGTCTTCAATACACCAAAATCACTAAGAGGCACTAGATGCACTTACAATCTCCCCCTTTTTGGTGATTGATGACAACGTAGGTTAAGTTTTCAACGTGGATAAACATATGAAGTGTATACACGGATATTGAGGAATTTGATTACAAGATATAGAAGAAATCCCCCTGAAGATGTGCATAGTGAGGAATTTGCTTTTGAGGCAATGCACAATTGAAGAGTTGAATCATGGAGATCTCCCCCTATATCTTGTAATTCATACACGCATTTGATATATAATATGAAGAATTTGAAATGCATGATGAAATATGGTGCCTGATGTGATTCAGCATGCGTGCAATGTCATTAACGAGGGATAGGCATGCAAAACATAATGCAACAAAAGTATCAGCGCACCATCAGGTTTAAGATTACAACTCGATCCAAATAAAAGTTTCAGAAGAACGAGAGTTGTAACTTAAAAAATGCCCTTAATATAGACCCGCTTGAAGACTAACTCAGATTTCTCCCCCTTTTTCATCAAATGACCAAAGGGATTGAAACTGAGAACTAACGCCCCTGAAGAATTTCAAGTTGATGGAGGAGCGCCAGCGTTGTCGGGGTTGTTTGTTGTAGCAGGGCCTGCCGCAGTGTCGTCCAAATCTTCATACTCATCAGTGTCACGCGATGAAGAATAAGAGCTGGCCACCAGTGGAGGAATTTTGACCTTCTTGAATGCCTTCATCGATCACAGCAGCGCCCTTGCCTTTATCGTCAGCTGATGAAACTGTCCGTTTGAGGACTTCAATGGGAGGCAAGTAGCTACCGTGGTTCAGAGTGTCAGCTTTGTAATTTAGTGAAGACCTTGCCCTGATGAATCTCATAATCCAAGGAGCATAGGGCTTCAGCTTGAATGGTGACATAGCAATATTGGCCAGAGTCCTCATGAAGAAATCATGGAAGTTGACGGGAACGCCATGAATGATGTTGAAAAGCATATTCTTCATGATGCCAAGGACTTCTTCATCATTTGAGTCGTGGCCTTTGATAGGACTCATTGTCTTCGTCAGAATTTGATAGACAGTCCGAGGCACATAAAGTAATTCCTTGACGGGGAATTTGGTTCTTGGGGCCTGCCTTGGCTTCAAAGGCTTCATCAGCACTTGCATATAGTGATTTGAAAGTTTTGGTTCGTTGTAGATACAACGAGCACCATCAAGTGGAGGGCTGAGTGGTAGAGCACGAAGCAATTCAGTTGCCGGTGCCTTATAGTGAGTATTTTCAAACATCCAGTCTAATACCCATGAGTTCATGTCTTCAGCATCTCCGGTGATGTGTAGAGTTGCTAGAATTGAAGAATGAGTTCTTCATTCCAGTCACAGATATCAGTGCAGAAATTCAGAAGTCCTGCGTTGTGAAGAACACTGAGGACTGGCTCAAAGCCGGGCAGAGACTCCATGTCCACATGAGGAATATGTGCATGATCGAAGACTTTGTCTTTGTTGAAGAGCACTGAGGAATAGAAATTGGCTCGGCTGGCAATCCAGAAACACCTCTTCCTTATGCGAGCAGAATCATATGGATTATAGTCAGTGAAGAATACGTGCTCGGCAAAGAAATCTTCAGCCTTGAACTTCTGTTTGCATGAGAACGGGTTCTTTTGCTTTGGCAGAGGGGTGTCAGTGAGTTGCATCACCACCTCACGAATCGCGAGTTCAGGTTCTTCAGGCTGAGGAATTTCTTGTTCCTCAACAGGTGCAGTCTGAGGATCAGCAGCAACAGGTTCATCAGCACTAGTGGCTGGAATTTCTTCATGAACAGAGAGAGTGGGTTGAGTTTCTTCAGAGCCCATTTGAACTATTGGTGCAGGGGACTGAGGTATCTGTTGGAGTGGGGTGAAGACAGGAGTATTGGGATGCTGACTTTCCCAAAAGTCATTGTTCATCACTGGTGTTGTGCTTCCAATATCCACATCTTCATCAAGTTCCTCAACACCGGCCTCTTCAGCTATGAACTGAGGCATAGGCGAGGAAATGATTGGGGTTGAAGGGATTGCTTCCACTTCAATTTCTTCATCAATCTGCTCTGACGAAGCAGCAGAATGATTTTCTTCAGTAGATCCACTTGGGATCTCATAGTCTTCTCCATAAGGAACAAGGTCCTTTGATGGCATGGAGGAAATTGGAACAGCATCAATGGGATTTTTGAGTGAGCTGGTCATTGGCTTCATTCTCTTCGCAGCCGAAGAGTCTGACGCAGCTGATGCCTTCCTTTTCTTCACTGCAGCTTGCTTTGGCAGAGGGGTGTCAGTGAGTTGCATCACCACCTCACGAATCGCGAGTTCAGGTTCTTCAGGCTGAGGAATTTCTTGTTCCTCAACAGGTGCAGTCTGAGGATCAGCAGCAACAGGTTCATCAGCACTAGTGGCTGGAATTTCTTCATGAACAGAGAGAGTGGGTTGAGTTTCTTCAGAGCCCATTTGAACTATTGGTGCAGGGGACTGAGGTATCTGTTGGAGTGGGGTGAAGACAGGAGTATTGGGATGCTGACTTTCCCAAAAGTCATTGTTCATCACTGGTGTTGTGCTTCCAATATCCACATCTTCATCAAGTTCCTCAACACCGGCCTCTTCAGCTATGAACTGAGGCATAGGCGAGGAAATGATTGGGGTTGAAGGGATTGCTTCCACTTCAATTTCTTCATCAATCTGCTCTGACGAAGCAGCAGAATGATTTTCTTCAGTAGATCCACTTGGGATCTCATAGTCTTCTCCATAAGGAACAAGGTCCTTTGATGGCATGGAGGAAATTGGAACAGCATCAATGGGATTTTTGAGTGAGCTGGTCATTGGCTTCATTCTCTTCGCAGCCGAAGAGTCTGACGCAGCTGATGCCTTCCTTTTCTTCACTGCAGCTTGCTCTGCAGCGTTGGTCTTCTTCACATCAGAAGCAGATGGAAGAATTGGAGTTGGTGTTGGCGCAGGAGGAGCTGAGGAATCTGGATGAATTTCCTCAGGCGCAACTGGTGCAGTTGCCCTGACTTCTTTAGTTTCTTCAGGCGCACCGCTAGTGGAGCCCTGGCAATTTCTTCAGCGGCTAGAATGGGATCATCAGCCCTGGAACTGGCATTTTCATCAGCAGCCTGAACTTCATCAGCGGTGCTGGCATGTTCTTCAGTCGGCTGAGCTGAGGCTCCAGCCTGAGGAATTTCATGTTGCGTTGGGGCAGCAACATTTGTGAATTTCTTCGTCAGGTTGACGAATCTGACTTTGGCTCCTTGCCAATCAGCATAGTAGGCATCAAAGTTTTTGCTGAGGTCTTGAATTTCAGTCTGGACCTTGAGAAGTTCCTCAGGTGTCATTCGGACAACGTTTTTCTTCATGAACTTCTCCTTTCTGAACTGAGCCTTCTAGATCTGCCTGGCCTTCTCAAATTTCCATTTCTCTTCAGTGATGAAATGGGCCAGCATGTGACTTTGACCAGGAGTCAAATTGAAATCAGGCATAGGAGTATTTGGATCCTTGTGCCAGAGATCAATGTACTCAAGAATCGCCTTTGGATCCAAAAGTAGTGGCACATTTGTGCCTTTGGCTCTAGCGGCCTTCACCTGTCTGTCTCTGATGATTTCCGCAAGTTCTTCATCAGAAGCTTCATCATTAGAAGGCACATGGAATGCGACCTGTTTCTTCTTTGGACTTGGCCGAGGACCTCGTCCAGCTGTGGTCTTAGTCTTCAGCAGAGTCGGGCCAGATGAAGACTTTGGTGTAGCTGAAGAACTTGCTGAGACACCAGAGGCAATGGAGAAGCCTGCAGTTCTTTAACATGTAGCCAGATGCACAGGAGCTGGGGACTTTGTCGGAACTGCTGAGGACTTTGGTGGAGCTGTAGCAGTGTGAGGAATTTGCTATGGGGGTGCTGCTGAGGAACTTGGCCGTGAGGGCACTGTTGGTGAAGCACTTGTCTTACGAGCAGGCTTCTTTGGCATGGATTTCCTCGGTTTGACCGAGGCCTCAGTAGCAGTAGCAGTGGCAGAATCCTCATTGAATTTCTTCACTGCCTCCTTGGCTTGTCTTGCCAATTTAGCTTGGCGCTTAGCCCATTCGTCAGGAAAGTCCTCACCACGTTTGATGCTTGTGGGATCAGCTACTTGGCCAGGTGCCAATGGAGCTCTTGGGCATGGAGGATTGAGGGCGAATTTCTTCATGTACTTTGGAGTCACATATCTGTATTCCCTCCATTCCCTTGCCCATCTCCGTTCAATCTTCTGAAAGCGCACCTTGCACTGATTTTTGTTTTCTTTGCCAAATTTTGCTTCATCAGGTGTGCAATAGTCCGCATAAATTTCCTCAGGGATTTCAAACGCAGTCATAACCTCAGGTTTCTTTCCTCGTTTCCGTGGCTTCTTACCGTCTGCCATATTCTTCAGTTGAGGGATTTGAACAATCGAGTTCTCTGAAGAAGTATGCAGTTTTTCTTCGAGGAACACTGCAAATGAGTTAAGTTGACGAGAACCTAGTGATTCAGCAGCAGACATGAGTTCCTGTGAACAGAGTACAGGTGCGAGGAATTTGGAGAGGTCATATGCGTTCTGAGAAGATTTTTCAAAAAGAACAAGTTTGAGGAATTTGACCAGATGAGCCTTGAAGAATTTCACTAAGCGATCTTTGTCTTAGGTTCAGGAGTTGTATAGATCGAGGATACACACAATTGAGGAATCTTGAGGAAAGTCTTTGCTTAGAGAAACGAATCAAGAGCTTATGATGTGTGGTGTTCATATGTGTGAAGATTTGAAGAATAAACACCTTTGAAGATTTTCAGGAAAGTTTGTGAATCAAAGTGAGTAATAAAAGTAACTTTTAATTACCCGAAGTGAAGAACCCGACGAACTAAGAAGTACAGATGTGAAGCTCGTCAGGTTAGATCTTCCATGCCCTAACTTGGCAGAGGAAGACAGCTACGGCGGCGGCGGAGTGAAGATTTCCGCGGTCGGCGTGAGTACTCTGAACTATTAGCAGCGGAATGAGTACTCAGAAGTAATGTCGAAACCAAAATCACACATAACAAGGGAGTACCTTGCTCTGATACCAATTGAAAGTGCGTTATGTCGACTAGAGGGGGGTGAATAGGCAATTTTTATGAATTCTTCACTGAGGAATTTGCCTGTGATGAAATTCCTTAGCGAAGAACTATTAGCAGCGGAATGAGTACTCAGAAGTAAGCATAACAGAATACACGCATGGTCATCATGATGAAATGAAGACAATCACAGAGTACAGAAAGCGTAATCACAGGATAACACAAGATGAAGACAAACAGACTGAAGAAATTGAACTGAGGAAATTGAGAAAGTCTTCAGTCAAAGTCTTCAAACACAGATATGAACAGACTCTCAACACAGTAATGAGGAAATGGAAGGGTTGAGGAAATAGAACCAGTTAGGTTGGTGAAGACAATGATTTGGTAGACCAGTTCCAACTGCTGTCTCAGTTGTACGTCTGGTTGGAGCGGCTGAGTATTTAAACTCGAGAAAAGACAGTCCCGGACACCCAGTCGCTGAGCACGCAGCTCAGGACACCCAGTCCTCACCGTATTCTCCTTGAACTAAGGTCACACAGACCTCGTCCAATCACTCGTGGTAAGTCTTCAGGCGACTTCCAAACCTTCACAGACTTGGTCACTCGGTGATCCACAATTCCTCTTGGATGCTCTAGACCTTGACGCCTAACCGTCTGGAAGAAGCACAGTCTTCAAAGGTAACAAGCGTCGGATCCATGTAGGATCAATTTCTTCAGTGATGCTCAATCACTTTGGGTTTGTAGGGGTTTGGTTTTGGATTTTCCTCACTCAATGATTTTTGCTCAAAGTCCTCAGAGGATGGGTTGCTCTCAAATGACAAGTGTCTAGTTCTCTCGGAGCAGCCAACCAGCTAGTGGTTGTAGGGGGCGGCTATTTATAGCCTGGGGAGCAGCCCGACATGATAAGACATAAATGCCCTTCAATGATATGACCGTTAGGTGGATAAGATATTTTGGGACAACTGGCGCGCAGCACAGCAACGGTCGGAAATTTGACTCTCAAATTCCTCAGGGCTATCATGTTCCTCACTATGTAGGTAATTCGTACTGACGAATTCCTAACTCCTCAGTCAGAACAAATTCATCAGCGACCAGAAGAACTTCGTCTCTGTCACTGAAGAAAGTGACTGAACTGTATGAGATTTCCAAAGGCTTCACTCGAAGGGATTGGTAGGTGTAGGATTTTGAGTTGAGCATCACATGGAAATTTTTCCTTAGTATTTCCTCGACCCCCTTTAACAGTACGGTGTTTCCTATGACTCAAGAAAGATAAAATGAAACAACGAAAACAAAAGTCTTCACGCTTCATGTTCCACAAATGAATACCAAGTCTTCAAGGTCACACCAATTTCTTCACTTTCAAAGTCTTCAGAAAGTCTTCAGAATATCAAAGTCTTCAGTTAAAGAACTTCATTTTTAGGGGTCGACTTTCTCTGTAAATATCAAACTCCTCATAGACTTATAGACCTGTGTACACTCACAAACGCATTAGTCCCTTAACCTATAAGTCTTCAATACACCAAAATCACTAAGGGGCACTAGATGCACTTACATTCATCCATAGCAGTTGAGCACAGCACGAACCAGCAGCAATGTACTCAGCCTCTGCAGTAGACAGTGATACGCACTTCTGTTTCTTTGAGGACCAATAAACCAAAGATTGTCCGAAGAAATGACAAGTACCAGATGTTGACTTGCGGTCCACACGATCACCAGCATAGTTAGAGTCAGAATATCCAATGAGATCAAAGGTTGAGCCCTTGGGGTACCATAATCCTAGTGTTGGTGTGTGAGCTAGATATCGAAGAATATGCTTCACAGCCTTATGGTGTGATTCCTTCGGTGCACCTTGAAATTGGGCACACATGCAAACACTAAGCATTATATCTGGCCTAGATGCACATAAGTAAAATAACGAACCAATCATGGAGCGGTATACCTTGTGATCAAAGTCAATACCATTTTCATCAGTGCATAGATGGCCATTTGTGGGCATAGGAATTTTGACGCCTTTGCAGTCTTGCATGTCGAATTTCCTCAGAACTTCCTTGACGTATTTCTCCTGAGATATGAATATGCCATTGTGCTGTTGACGAATTTGAAGACCTAAAAAGAATTTCAACTCTACCATCATAGACATTTGATATTCTTCACTCATCATATAGGCAAATTCATCACTATAACGTTGGTCAGTACAGCCAAAGATAATATCATCAACGTATATTTGGCACACAAACAGTTCACCATCATAAGATTTAGTAAAGAGAGTAGGGTCGAGTGAACCGGGTGTGAAGCCATTCTTCATGAAGAATTCCTTCAAAGTGTCATACCACACCCGAGGGGCTTGTTTGAGGCCATACAGGGCCTTGTTGAGTCTGTAGATTTTGTCAGGATTCTTTGGATCTTCAAAACCTGGGGGTTGAGCAACTTATACTTCTTCCTCAAGCTTACCATTGAGGAATGCACTTTTCACATCCATTTGTTGTAAGATAATATTATGATGGTTAGCATAAGCAAGTAATATGTGAATAGCCTCAAGTCTAGCAACAGGTGCAAAAGTTTCATCGAAATCAATTCCTTCAACCTGTGTGTAGCCTTGAGCCACAAGTCATGCCTTATTCCTCACCACAAGGCCATTTTCATCTTGCTTGTTGCGGTAGATCCACTTTGTGCCGATGATATTATGCTTGCGAGGATCTGGACGTTTGACCAGTTCCCAGACATTGTTGAGCTTGAACTGCTGTAATTCTTCTTGCATGACCTGAATCCACTCAGGCTCCAGAAATGCTTCATCTACCTTAGTGGGCTCTGTAATAGAGACAAAAGCATAGTGCCCACAAAAGTTAGATAGATGTGAAGCTTTTGAGCGTGTGAGGGGACCTGGCGCTCGAATGTCATCGATGATCTTTTCAACTTGCACTTCTTTTGCAATGCGAGGATGAGTTGGTTGTCGTTGAGGAATTTGATCAGCATTTTCTTCAGCACCATTTTCTTCAGCATTTTCATCAGGTGCACCAGCTCGATTTTCTTCATGTTCCAAATGAATTCTTCAACAGATTCTTCGGTAGGAATAACATCCTTAGTAGCCTTGAACTTGATAGAATCTTCAGGTTATGGTTCATCTATCACAGAAGGTAGGTGCTCTCTTTGCGAGCCATTAGTTTCATCGAATCACACATCTACAGTTTCAACAACCTTGTGAAGAACGTTGTTGAAGACTCTGTAGGTGTGCGAGTCCTTTCCGTAACCAAGCATAAAACCTTCATGTGCTTTCGGTGAAAATTTAGCATTGTGATGAGGATCTCTAATCCAACATTTAGCACCGAAGACTTTGAAATAACTCACATTGGGTTTCTTGTCAGTGAGGAGTTCATACGCAGTCTTCTTGAAAAATTTGTGAAGATATACCCGATTGATGATGTGGCACGCAGTATCAATTGCATCAATCCAAAAACGACGAGGCATTTTGTATTCATCAAGCATAGTGCGAGCGATTTCAGCGAGGGTTCTGTTCTTGTGCTCCACGATCCCATTTTGCTAAGGAGTATAAGGAGCAGATAACTCATGAGTAATACCAAGTTCATCAAGATAGCCATCAAGACTGGAATTCTTGAACTCGGTTCCATTGCCAGTTCTGATGTGCTTGATCTTCACACCAAAGTTGGTTGAAGCCCTCGAGGAAAATCGTTTGAAGATTTCCTGCACTTCATGTTTGTAAGTGACAATGTGTACCCATGTGTAACGAGAATAGTCATCAACAATAACAAAGCCATATAGAGATGCATCATTTGAAACAGCAGAATAGTGATTAGGACCAAAGAGATCCATGTGAAGCAATTCAAATGGACGAGTAGTGGTCATGATAGTCTTCGCTGGATGCTTGGCCTTTGTCATCTTTCCAGCTTCACAAGCTCGGCATAAGTGATCCTTGAGGAATTTGACATTCTCAATGCCAATGACATGCTTCTTCTTCGCGAGCGTGTTCAGATTCCTCATGCCAGCATGACCAAGTCGTCGATGCCATAGCCAGCCTTCTGAAGCTTTTGCAAGTAAGCACATGGTTGGTTGTGGTCCTGTAGAGAAATCAACAATATACAAATCTCCTCTCCTAAAGCCTTCGAAGACTTTGGAATGGTCAGCTTCCATGATCACAACACAACGATACTTGCCGAAGACAACAACCATATCAAGATCACAAAGCATTGAGACAGACATGAGGTTCTATCCTAAGGACTCGACAAGCATGACTTTGTCCATGTGTCGATCCTTTGAGATCGCAACCTTACCTAGACCCAATACCTGACTTTTGCCTTTATCAGTGAAGATGATATGCTTCAGATGTGACGGTGATAACGGAGCATCCATCAATAGACTCTTGTCATCCGTCATGTGATTTGTACATCCACTATCTAGAACCCACTCGTTGGCTTTGGGCTGATCATCCTGCAGATGAAATAGTGCAACTTACGATCTCATATACTTCATTAGTGAATAATATGATATCAAGTTCATCAGATGAATTTCATCAAGCAGTAAGACAGATATTTCAGTATGAGGACGTGTGAAATGAAAGTTCATTTCATCATGATTCGCCTGCGTCCTTTCAGGCATTTTTTGTCAGGCCTCCAGCAAATTCTTCAGACGTTTAAAGCATGTCTGGAGACCTGACCCTGCATAAGGGATAAGTTCTTTTTCTTCACCACCGACATCTGAAGGGGTGGCAAAGAGTTCATCACTCTGCGAGCACCATATGAGAAAGGTGGCATAGAGGCCAATCCATTTCGTTTCACATAAGAGGGGTTAGGGTAAGCATATGAATAAGTAGAGAAACTCTTCGAGGACTTATGAACATAATGATTTGAAGAATAATGCGCATATTCATAGCCCTTAGCTCTACCCTACAAAACAGAGGAGTTAGCACGATGATGATCATATGAGGACTTTGATCCATTTGAGGAATTTGATCCATGTGAAGCATTAGGTCCATATGAAGATTGGATCTGGGGTTCCTGTTCTTCACAGGTGGTGTCATGAGGACATTCACTTGAAGTCTTTCAACATAACTTTTGGGAACCCAGATTTTCTTCATAGGGGAACCGTTCATGCAGTTAGTGCCAACATATCTAGCAAATACTTCACCATTCTTATTTTTGAATAGTTTATAGTTGGAGTCAAATGACTCATCAGAAGAATGAGAAGATTCACATGTAAAGCCAGATAAGTTAGATGGATCAACTGGAGGTCCCTTTGCAGCAACCCATGAGGTTTTGGGGTACTGCTCAGGCTTCCAATATGTTCCATCAGCATTGAGTTTCCTCTCAAAGGCAATACACTCTTTCCTAGGGTTTCTGTGGAGGATCTACTTTTTGAGCACATCACAAAGAATCTGACGCCCTTTGAGACTTTTGTACATGCCTGTCGTGTACAATTCCTTCAGCCCTGCATCGTTAGTGATACTAGCAATGTCCTCAGATGAGGAATTAGTGATAGTAGAGGCAGGTGAAGAATTTGTAATAGTTGAAGCATTTGAACATTCAAGTGACGAATTAGCAGATTCACGTTCAATGCACTTTAAGCATGGAGGAACAAATTCTTCTTGAGTAGCGCTGATTTGTTGAGCAAGTAATGAATCACGATCCTTATGAAGATCTTCATAATTCACTCTTAGCTTCTCAAGATCTTGCTTTCTTTGAAGAAATTCATAGGAAAGCTTCTCATGATCAGATAAGAGAGTGTTATGATGACTTTGAAGATTGTCAAGCTTAGACTGAAGTCTCTCAAGATTTTCAGTTAAGTCTTTAGTGCGGTCCATTTCATCACCCAACATATCATCACTTTTGTCTAGCATGATTTGAAGTTTTTCAATAGCCTTTTGTTGTTTCACAGCAATCTTAGCAAGTTTAGAGTAACTGGGCTTAAGATTTTCATCAGATTCATCCTCACAAGATTCAGAGGAGGGGTATTTTGTTACCTTGGCACCTTTTGCCATGAAGCAATAGGTGGGAGCGTAGTCATCATTATCTTTGTCAGTCTTGTTGGTGCGGTCAATTTCTTCAGAGTTGAAGATAGACTTGCTGATGAAAGTAGTAGCAAGAGCCAGACTCGCCGCACCAAACTTGGACTCCTTAGAAGCCTCCTCTTCCTAATGTTCCTCAGATTCAGCTTCAGAGTCCATTTCCTTGCCAATGAATGCCCGAGCCTTCTTGGAGCTTCTCTTCTTGTGAGATGAAGACTTCGAGGATTTTGATGATGAAAATTTTGAAGATTTCTTCTTCTTCTTAGCGTCATCAGAACTGTAATCCTTGTATTTCTTCTTCTTTAATTCCTTTTCCCATTGAGGACAATCCTGAATATAGTGACCAGGTTTCTTGCATTTGTGGCAAAGTCTTCTCTTATAGTAACTTGATGAGGAATCACTGCTTCTTGAGGATTTTCCAAAGCGACCACGTCTTGAGAACTTCTGGAACTTCTTCACGAGCAGTGCTAGCTCCTGGCTTAATTCTTCAGGATCACCGAGGCTACTACCAGAGTCTTTACATTTAGATTCAGACACGGCCTTGGCCTTCAGGGCACGTGTTTTGCCATAGCTTGAACCATAGAGATCTCTCTTTTCAGCAAGCTGGAACTCATGAGTATTTAGCCTCTCGAGGATCTCAGCTGGATCTAGTGACTTGTAATCAGCTCGCTCTTGAATCATCAGTGCCATAGTATCAAATGAGGAATCTAGCAATCTCAGCAATTTCTTGAACACCTCATGGTCGGTGATGTCAGTGGCGCCAAGCGCTTGAAGCTCATTTGAGATGTCAGTGAGGTGATCGAAGGTTTGCTGAACATTTTCATTGTCGAGTCTTTTGAAGCGGTTGAAGAGATTGCGAAGAACGTCAACACGAGAGTCACGTGGAGTTGAGACTCCTTCGTTCACTTTGGAGAGCCTATGACAGATAAGCTTAGCAGTTTCCAAAGCACTCACTCTACCATACCGTCCTTTACTTAGATGACCACATATGATATTCTTCGCTTGAGAATCGAGTTGCTTGAATCTCTTCATATCAGCAGCATTCAGAGAAGGTGTGACTGAGGGAACACCATTTTCCACAACGTACTAGAGATCGTTGTCAATTGCTTCAAGATGCATTCGCATCTTATTCTTCCAGTAGGGGTAGTCCATGCCATCAAAGGTAGGACACCCAGAGGAGACCTTGATCATACCTGTGGTCGACATAACTAAAACTCCAGGTGGTTAAACCAAAATCACACGGAACAAGGGAGTACCTTGCTTTGATCCCAATTGAAAGTGCGTTATATTGACTAGAGGGGGGTGAATAGGCGATTTTTTTGAATTCTTCACTGAGGAATTTGCCGGTGAGGAAATTCCTTAGCAAAAAACTACTAGCAGTGGAATAAGTACTCAGAAGTAAGCATAACAGGATATAGACTTAGTCATCATGATGATATGAAGACAATCACAGAGTACAGAAAGAGGAAACACAGGATAACACAAGATGAAGACAAACAGACTGAAGAAATTGAACTGAGGAAATTGAGAAAGTCTTCAATCAAAGTCTTCAAACACAGATATGAACAAACCTCAACACAGTAATGAGGAAATGAAAGAGTTGAGGAAATAGAACCAGTAAGGTTGGTGAAGAAAATGATTTGTTAGACCAGTTCCAACTGTTGTCTCAGTTGTACGTATGGTTGGAGCGGCTGTGTCGGTGTACTAAAGTAAGGGTACCTTAGTATCCCGAACTTGTGCACGGGAAGTTGCAGCGTCCCGCAGCAGGGCTCGCCGGGTGTCCGCCAAGATCCTCCGTAGTCCCTAGTGATGCCATTCAAGAAAAAAGTGCTTTAGCTGAGAAGACAAGGCCCCGGCAAGAGGAGCTTGCCGGGAAGGACAAGGCCCCGGCAAGAGGAGCTTGCCGGGAAGGCTCACCAAAGCATTTCAAGGAACTTGCCGCGACGCGTCACGCGTCCCGGCAAGGCCCGGCGAGCGACAAGCTCCCGGACGCGACAAGATAGCGACAGCGGCAAGGCCCTTGCCGCGGCAAGCAACCATCCTGTACCCGCGCTCCAGCACATCCACCTACGTGTCACCCTGGGGCTCTTTCCAGGGGTGCGTGGCGGGAGGCTGTGCAGCCAGGGGTGCATGGTGGCCAGCGACGCTGGCGAATTTGCCATCGTGGCGAACGGTAGCGCCCCTGACGGTCCTTTTTGCACTGTTTGGCAGCACAGACGGGCATTTAATGCCCTTGTCCCCTGCCGTCAGGGTTAGGTAGGATACACTGTACCAACCACCTCGCTTTTTACATTTGTACCCTTCTCTGCGTTGCCACCTGTCGGTGACCCCTTTCGCATATAAAAGGAGGCCCATGCGCAACATAGAGGGGGTTCGCAGAACATTCGAAGCACTCAATACACACAAACAAGCAGCAGTAGGAGTATTATCTCTCCGGAGAGCTCCAAAGCTGGGTAAAGATCGCTCGCGTGCTCCGCCTCGATCCGCTCTTCGTGCGCCCTCCGCTCCCTGCCGGACCGAAAAGGGGCCCCTGCCCCATAGGTGTTCGTTCCCCATGACAGGCTGAGTATTTAAACTCAAGGACACACAGTCCCGGACACCCAGTCACTAAGCACGCAGCTCAGGACACCAAGTCCTCACTGTATTCTCCTTGAACTAAGGTCACACAGACCTCGTCCAATCACTCGTGGTAAGTCTTCAGGTGACTTCCAAACCTTCACAGACTCGGTTACTCGGCAATCCACAATTCCTCTTGGATGCTCTAGACCATGACGCCTAACCGTCTGTAAGAAGCACAGTCTTCAAAGGTAATAAGCTCCGGATCCACGCAGGACCAATCTCTTCAGTGATGCTCAATCACTTTGGGGTTTGTAGGTGTTTGGGTTTGGGATTTTCCTCACTCGATGATTTTCGCTCAAAGTCCTCGAAGGATGGGTTGCTCTCAAATGACAAGTGTTAGTTTCTCTCGGAGCAGCCAACCAACTAGTGGTTGTAGGGGGCGGCTATTTATAGCCTAGGGAGCAGCCCGACATGATAAGACATAAATGCCCTTGTCTGATATGACCGTTAGGTGGATAGGATATTTTGGGACAGCTGGCGCGTAGCACAGCAACGGTCAGAAATTTGACTATCAAATTCCTCAGGGCTATCATGTTCCTCACTGTGTAGGCAATCCGCACTGGTGAATTCCTAACTCCTCAGTCAAAACAAATTCCTCAGCGACCAGAAGAACTTCGTCTCTGTCACTGAAGAAATGACTGAACTGTATGAGATTTCCAAAGGCTTCACTCGAAGGGTTTGGTAGGTGTAGGATTTTGAGTTGAGCATCACATGGAAATTTTTCCATAGTATTTCCTCGACCCCCTTTAACAGTACGGTGTTTCCTATGACTCAAGAAAGAGAAAAACAATACTATGAAAACGAAAGTCTTCAAGCTTCATATTCCTCGCATGAATATCAAGTCTTCACGGATACACCAATTTCTTCACTTTCAAAGTCTTCATGAAAGTCTTCAGAAATACCAAAATCTTCAGTCGAAGGTATTCATTCTTAGGGTCGACTTTCCCTGTAAATATCAAACTCCTCATAGACTTATAGACCTGTGTACACTCACAAACGCATTAGTCCCTTAACCTATAAGTCTTCAATACACCAAAATCACTAAGGGGCAGTAGATGCACTTACAGTTGATGTACAACACTTGGAGCTATCCATTGGCGTGAGTTGCACTTTCAATACCTACATGGGTTGGTCACACAAGGAACAAACAAGGATATCCATAAACATAGAATGAAGTACACACATGATGATTTCTATGAAAGCATTAGATTACCTTGTCCCTTGTCTTACCAACAAGAGGGTTTGTGACTCCTTGAAATAGTGCAAGATGTGGAAGTTGTTTGCACTTGTCCTTGCCAAAATGAATATGAGTGAAGCATATTGGCGGAGTCACCCTCAAGAACTCTCTAGTTCTTCTTCTTCGGGATCCACATCAACTTGATGGGAATCCTAGGGGTTGTATTCGTACTTGATGAAGTAGAACTTGATGTAGACTTGGGAACCCACTTGACCAAGGCCTTTGGAGCTTCTTCAAATGCATCAATCTCCTCTTGAGGTCTTGTGGTGGAATATCATCTTGAGGTTGTGTCCCCTTGAAGGAAGTAGGATCATACTTCTCTTCGTGTGGAACAAACTTCATCTTGGGGTATTGATCTTCTACCCACTCAACTCCATTAGCATTGAACTTTCATTCAAAACCAACACCTTGATTCTTCCGGTGCCTTCCTTTGTTGCGTACATTTTCCTCAAATTGTTTACTTCTGGCAAGGCTCTTGTAAACAGCTTTCTCTATAATTCCCTTCAATAAGCTAGTTTCTTGCTCAAGTGTAACTTGGCTAAGAGTATCATCAGAGGAATCAAGAGAACTACTAGAAGCAACAATATTGGATTTAGCATGATTATTGTTACTACTAGAAGAAGAATCTTTCTTACTCTTGTTGCTAGATTTTACTTGTGGCATGTAAGTAGACAAGAGTAAACACTTGGCAATGTAAAAAGAATTTTTCTTACGAGGGTCATCGTTGATTCCCTTTAAGAACCCATGCTCTTGATCACGATTGAGCTTTTCAAAGCGTAGTTTCTGATGAGTCTTTAAAAGCTCTCGATGATCTTCTAAGGTAGTTTCATGAGCTAACTTAAGAGTGTTTAGTTATTTAGTTAGACGCTCAATGTCCTTCTTATCATCGTCATTCGTTTTATCTTGATTAGCATGATTAGTAGCAAGTACATCATAGTTTTCATCACTAGTGTTGTCAACAAGTAAATCATCATCACCTAGAAAATCATCTTCATCACTATTGAAATCAACATACTCGGTGTGTGATACCTTGGGGCCTTTAGCCATGACGCATCTTACAATTCCTTCATCTGGTGACTCAAATATGTCATAGGAGTTGGTCGACACAAGTGCTAGACCGGCAACACCGTCATCTTGAGTATATTTGGAGTCGGAGTGATAACTTCTCTCTGAGTGGTGGTCGGAGTCAGACCCGGATACCCATTCACCAAGATGAGCTTGATGTCTTTGTTTTGTGTAGGTCCTTGATGACTTGTCCTTCCTTTCCAAATCGTTGCTTCTTCAGGAGGTTCTTCATTCATAGCGATCATCTCTACTCCTTTTCTCTCTTGGAGGTGATTCTTCCCTTTTTATTCTACTTTTAGGTGAGCCTTCTCTTATTTTTTTAGGGAGCCGTACACTCATTGGAGTAGTGTCTGGGTCTTCCACAATTGTAGCAATTTCGCTCACGACTAGAAGATCTTTTGTCATTGTAGGACCTTGACTTGGAACTCCTTTCCTTGCTTCTACTCTTGTAGGACTTGTTGAAGTTCTTCACCATTAAGCTCAATTCTTCATTGAAGGCTTGTTTCTCACTTGATGATGTAGGAGAATCACATGAGGATTTGTAAGCACCACTAGACTCGTTGTGAAGTTCTTCTTTTATCCTTGAGTGACATCTCATGAGAAACAATTCTTCCAATGACTTCGGTTGGCTTGAGATCTTTGTAATTTGGCATCATTTGGATCAAAGTGCACATGGTTTCATATTTTCCATCCAAGGCTCTTAGGATCTTCTTGATGATGAATCTGCCAGTCATCTCTTCACTTCCTAAGCTGGCAATCTCATTTGTGATGAGAGCAAGCCTAGAGTACATTTCAGCGACACCTTCACCATCCTTCATTTTGAACTTGTCAAGCTGACTTTGAAGCACATCCAACTTGGATTCCTTGACGGAGTCAGTACCTTCATGCATATCAATCAAAGTATCCCAAATTTCCTTTGCATTCTCAAGACGGCTGATTTTGTTGAATTCTTCGGGGCACAATCCGTTGAAGAGGATATCGCAAGCTTGAGCATTGTATTGCAACATATTCAATTCTTCCACGGTAGCTTCACGATCTGGTTCTCTCCCATCGATGAATTCACCTTGCAAGTCAATACACACAATGTCCCAAGCGGCGGGGTTATGTCCAAGAATATGCATTTTCATCTTATGCTTCCAACTAGCAAAATTAGTACCATCAGAGTAAGGACCTCTACGGTGGTAATTTCCCTCGCTAGACGCCATACTCTCCTAGGTTGTGAAACCAAGTCTATGATCACCAAAGCTATGGAAATCAAGGCAAATGGAGACCAAAGCTCTAATACCACTTGTAGGACCGAAAGTATGTCTAGAGGGGGGGGGGGTTGATTAGCCTACTTGACCAAATAAAAATCTAGCCTTTTCTGAATTTTAAGTCTTGACAGATTTTAGCAACTTAGCACTAGTCAAGAAATCAACCTACACATGCAATTGTAAGAGTATCGTAGGGGAATGTAAATCATTGCATATGAAGGTAAAGGGGAGGAGTTTGGAGGGAGAAAACGCAATGTAGACACAGAGATTTTTGGCGTGGTTCTGATAGGTGGTGCTATCTTATGTCCACATTGATGGATACTTCAACCCACGAAGGGTAACAACTACACGAGTCCACAGAGGGCTCCACGCACGAAGGGTCCATGAAGAAGCAACCTTGTCTATCCACCATGGCCATCGCCCACGAAGGACTTGCCTCACTTGGGTAGATCTTCACGAAGTAGGCAATCTCCTTGCCCTTACAAACTCCTTGATTCAACTCCACAATCTTGACGGAGGCTCCCAAGTGACACCTAACCAATCTAGGATACACCACTCTCCAAAAGGTAATAGATGGTGTGTTGATGATGAACTCCTTGCTCTTGTGCTTCAAATGATAGTCTCCCCAACACTCAACTGTCTCACTCATATATTTGGCTATGGTGGAAAGATGATTTTAGTGGAAGGAAACTTGGGGAAGGCTAGAGATCAAGATTCTTGTGGTTGGATTGGAAAGTCTTGGTCTCAACACTTGGTAGGTGGTTCTCTCTCAGAAAATGAGTAGTGGAAGTGTAGGCATGTTATGATGGATCTCTCCACGAATGGAGAATGTGTGGAGGGGTATATAGCCTCCACACAAAATCTAATCGTTACACACAAATTCCCAAACTTGGTGAGACCAAACAGTGAAACTCGGTCAGACCAATTCAGTTCAAAATGTGAACGTTGGGCTTTTCGGTGGGACCAACAACATCAACTCGGTGGGACCGATGTTCTAGGGTTAGGGCATAACTAGATCTCGGTGAGACCGATCACATGAACTCGGTGGGACCGATTTCAGTAATAGGCAACTAGAGAGTTGGTCAGGCAAACTCGGTGGGATCGATCTCTCATTTAGGTGGGACCGAATTATTACGAAAAGGAAACAGAGAGTTTGCATTGCAAACTCGGTGGGACCGATCGCTCATTTCGGTTCGACCAAAACGTTAGGGTTTATGGCAGTGGCTATGTCAAATGCACTCGGTGGCGCCGGATAGATCAAATCGGTGGGCCTGAGTTTGACTTTAGGTTTAGGACATATGTGGAAATGAGAAAGTGGTTGAGGGCTTTTGGAGCATATCACTAAGCATTTTGAGCAAGTAAGCCATTAAGCAACACCTCATCCCCTTTTAATAGTATTGGCTTTTCCTATGGACTCAATGTGATCTTGGATCACTAAAATGAAAATGTAGAGTCTTAAGATTTTTCCAATATGTGTCGTAAGCATTTTGAGGTGTCCACATATCTAGTCCATGCCATGCCAATCATTGAACTTTATGAAATAATCATCTTGAAAGAGTATTAGTTCAATGAGCTATATGTTGTTAAGAATTACCAAAACCACCCAGGGATTAGTTGCACTTTCACGGGTGTGTTCGGTGGCAAGAGGGAGAGAGAGCAGAGGATGGGGATGAGATCGAGAAAGAGAGGGGCCAGGGGTGTGTGTGGCCTCGTCCGGGCGCGTCGAGGAGGAGCCAGGCAGGCTGGGAGGGAGGAGGTGGCTGGGCGCGTGGTGACCACGCGCCATTGTCCTTTTGTCCAAGGAGGTAGACGACAGGGGGGCTGTGGTGGTGGGCGGGGCCGCAGGAGCTGGGCCGGCTGTGTTGTAGGTAAGGCCAGGTGAGTTTTATTTCCTTTTGTTTTTGGTCATATTTATTTAATTCTTCGCCACTGTATGAAATTCAAAATGACTTCAAATAGTGCCAAATATTCCTCTAAATATTTTTATGTTGCACATTGGACATTTCCAAATGCACATAAAACATTTCAGGGATTTTGTAAATATATTCCTAAATATTATTAATATAACTCCAAATGCAAATACAATAATGATTTAAATTCAGTGCCCAAAATATTGCTTATAAATGTTACATATTTTTGGTTGGTTCCAAACCCTTGCCAAAATTATCAAACATTAATGAAGAGCATTTTCGGTTCATTGGATGAAATTTTAGGGTTCTTGCCCCTTTATTTATTTCTGAGGCTTTGGAAATTTTCCTCAATTCAAATTCATTTGAATTTAATCATGATGCATGGATCAAAATGCAATGACAGGAAATATCTAAGCTAGGGCTGTGACAACTCACCCCCCACTAAACAAGAATCTCGTCTCGAGATTCAAGATGTGAGGTAAGAAGATGGGGGGAACATGGAGCTGACACGATCTTCATGATCCATTGAATTTCTCGAGCATGTTGACCATTGCATCATCTTGATCTTGACATTTTGCTTTCGAGATCTTCATCTAAACCTAACGACAGAAGGGACAGGAAAAACTCTACAAGAATCGATCTTCACAAAGATCGAGCAACTCATGATCAACTCATGGAGTGAGACGTTTGAACATCTGTTGAGTTGAGACAAAACACACATCAGGGGGATGGAAGAAACAGATGACAAAGGTTCAATTTGGTACACAACAATTCCATGCTTGAACAAGATGGTTCATAGGTTTCAAAGTAGCGAGGGTTAATTGCCATGATTCCATAACGGGGCATCTCAGGGAAGGTGACTCACGGAATTATTCCCTTAAGTGGCAAAAAGAATTACTTCTGATACATAGATCATTGAAACTCTTCATACCAGACTAAGGAAATTTACAAACAATCGTTTGAAGGGGTTCGAAGAAATGGCATACTCAGTTTGGAGACGAAACTAGAGTTATGAAACAACTCGGCAATGGAAGGCACATTCCAATAGCTACCCAGAATATAACCCAATGACTGAGCATGCTCTCAAGAAGTTGAGCATTTCCAAACTCATCAAGGTCTTACCAACATCTAAGCCAAAAATCCTGGCAACACTTCATACTACCATGATGAATAATGGAGGATGCAGATGCAAAAGAAGGCAACACTTTCTCACATTTCACCTTAGCGAGGCCAAGGGAACAAAATCTGGATGATCAACCGAGAGACCTTTAGCACTCCGCTTCTAATGGTCTCCTTGATGTTCTAGCTACCGCGGTCATGCTTTAAAAGCATCGACATGGCCATCAAGTAGAGGTCAGACTTCGGGAGCACAAAATCCATCAGAAACAACATCTAGAATACATCATAGGTAATCCTCATGGGGAGTGGCTACTCCTGCTGAACAAGATACTATAACATTAGGTCTGTCGGATAAGTGTGTTAGCCACAACATCACTTTACCCGGCTATAGAGAGACTAGTGTTGTAATTCTTGGGAAACGTTACAACCATCATATCTGCCTGAGATACAGATCTGGTTGGTAACAGGATAGTTCAGACTCAGCATGTCTGAAAGAAAGTTTGCAACACAAATCGACGAGATGTCGTTGCGAGATTCTCGGAAAATGAACTATGATAGCAAGCTCCAGAACATGAGCTGGATTGTAAGATACACGTGAACACACTATCCAGGAAAAGCATGACCACATAGAAACATTACAATAAAACACTACCAAGTTCTAGTTGGGAACCGTCATGGCGGAAAACAGAGTCCTTGCGTAAGTCATATGATTAGTTTTTATGAAGGAACTTCTTGTCCTTGAACAAATCAATTAGTGGCTTGGTGTGCTAGGAAATACATATGAAATGAAGATGATCAGTCTATCAGACCATAGAATACTTTGCACGTGCATGACTGACTTGGGGCGATTCCAAATGAAGCAAACCAACTTTCTCGAATTCATGGCGGCAACTTACATCAAATACACGTGAATTAGAGGAAGCCACTTCTTTCATCCAAACATATGCTTCATGGGCTAGCATGAAGAAATGCTTTCAAATGTTTCCAATACTAGCTTAATGTTCAACAAAATCATGGACAAGATAAGGATGTTGTCGATGGGCTCAACAACAATCCATCCAGGTTTCCATATAAATGGAATTCCATGATTATGTGAACAAGGTGATAGCATTGGGTTAGACCCGAAAGATATAACGGTGCATGCTCGGGGATCAACCACGGGTAAGACAACATTATGAATATCTTTGGTTCTGATTTGGTTTGATGATAGCCCATACTCAAATCAAAGTTTGGACTAGACAATAGATCCAACAATTGATCACGAGGATCAATCAATGAAGATACCATCCTTCTTCAACACACACACACACACACACACACAAAAGATATCCCTCTAGAATAAACTAAGTTAGGCAGAGCTTTTATCTTCCAACTCTCCAAGTTGTTGTTTAGCTTAACCAACTAGATCAGGGATATCCAACACAGATTCCTGGAGAAGGGGTGGTTTATAGGGAAACCATTTCATCACGAACTCAACATAACGGCCAGGGGACAACCTGGTGATGCTTCCGAGAAGATAATCGGAAAATTACGAACCACCGACATGTTACTAAGCTCGAGAATAATCTTGCTTTTGAAGTGAAGATGATATGATCAAATAAGCAAGGGATTGACACAATCCTAACTCTTTGATCAAAGAGTGCACTAGGGAAAATGTACTAGATAGCACGTTCAATCTTAGAATGGTAATTCAATAACCAACGATGAAAGCACAAGTGCTCCCTGGGTGATTTTCGTAATTAATGTCAACATATCTCTTGTTGGACTAATACTTTTATCTAGTATATTTCAGATAAGTCCAACAGTGGAGTGGCATGGAGAAGAGGATGTGGAACCCCTTCAAGATGCTAAGGACAAAGCTCAGGACTCTACATTTTCTATTTTAGTGATCCAAGATCACATTGAGTCCATAGGAAAGCCAATACTATTAAAAGGGGATGAGGTGTTGCTTAATGGCTTGCTTGCTCAAAGTGCTTAGTGATATGCTCCAAAGCCCTCAACCACTTTCTCATATCCACATATGGCCCATACCAAAAGTCAACCTCGGCTCCACCGATTTGATCTATCCGGCGCCACCGAGTTCACTTGACATAGCCACTGCCAGAAACCCTAATTAATTCTGTCTCACCGATGGGATCTCGGTCTCACCGAGATGGGCTTGCAAACCCTCTGTTGCCTATTGCAATAATTTCGGTCTCACCAAGATATGCAATCGGTCCCACCAAGTTTGCCCGACCAACTCTGTGTTTCACTTATTACCAAAATCGGTCCGACCGAGTTTGTGTAATCGGTCAAACCAAGATGAGGTTTACCCTAACCCTAGCACATCGGTCCTACCGGGTTGATCATATTGGTCCCACCGAAATGCCTAATGGTCACATTATGAACTAAATCGGACTGACCGAGTTTCATGATTCGGTCTCACCGAGTTTGGTAAATTATGTGTAACAGTTAGATTTTGTGTGGAGGCTATATATACCACTCCACCCTCTCTTCATTCGTGGAGAAAGCCATCAGAATATGCCTATACTTCCAGCATTCATTTTCTGAGAGAGAACCACCTACTCATGTGTTGAGGTCAAGATATTCCATTCCAACCACATAAATCTTGATCTCTAGCCTTCCCCAAGTTCCTTTCCATTCAAAACATCTTTCCACCAAATCCAATCCTATCAGAGAGAGTTGAGTGTCGGGGAGACTATCATTTGAAGCACAAGAGCAAGGAGTTCATCATCAACACACCATCTATTACCTTTTGGAGAGTGGTGTCTCCTAGATTGGTTAGGTGTCATTTGGGAGCCTCCGTCAAGATTGTGGAGTTGAACCAAGGAGTTTGTATGGGCAAGGAGATCGCCTACTTCGTGAAGATCTACCCTAGTGAGGCAAGTCCTTCGTGGGAGATGGCCATGGTGGGATAGACAAGGTTGCTTCTTCGTGGACCCTTCGTGGGTGGAGCCCTTGATGGACTCGCGCAACTGTTACCCTTCGTGGGTTGAAGTCTCCACCAACGTGGATGTATGATAGCACCACCTATTGGAACCACGCCAAAAATCTCTGTGTCTCCAATTGCATTTGAACACTCCAATCCCATCCCTTTACATTCTTGCAATTTGCATGCTTTACTTTTCGCAGCTCATATACTCTTGTCATGCTTGCTTGATATGTATTGTGAATGTTTAAACTTGTGCTTAAACTCCACCTCAACTTGAAGAACTTAAAAATTGCTACTTTTCTTGGTTGAGAGTCTCTTCACCCCCCTCTAGACACCTCTTCTCGATCCTTTTAATTGGTATCAGAGCCTTGGTCTCCATTTCTTTGGTTTAATCACCATTGGAGGAAGATGGATGAGTCTACGTTGGGGAGTCTTAGACATAGAGTGCCTATACTTGATGGAGAGTACTTTCATGAGTGGAAAAATGAGATGCTTGAGATTTTGAATGAATATCATTTGAGCAAGTACATTACCAACCCTTGTGTTTGCCTTGTTGATCCTTTGCATCCCACTCCCGATGAGCATCTTGACATGATTCGTAATCTTAGAACTATCAATCTTATCGCTAGAGGATTACGTAGAAACTTGATTGCTAGCTTACCTGCTCTTGATTGTGCCTACACCATTTGGAGATTTCTTGAGGAAAGATTTCCAAACTATTCCTTGCAAAATCTAGATGATATTCTTCATAAGTCAATTGCCTTGAATAAAATGAGTACTTGTGATCCTAAGTTTGATGATTGTCTGTTTGAGCTTCATCACCTTATGCGTGCAAAAGGAGATGTTGGAATCATTTGCAATATTATCTCTGAAGCCATTAGATTTCATAAAAATGATTATTGTCATGATCATTTATCTAATGAATCACTCTCTCTAGGAATTGATCCATCACATGACGATGTTGAACATGGATACTATGATGAGGATGATAATAGTGACTATGATCTTGAAGATGCAATGAGACACTTTGGTCTTATTGCTAATCTTCGCGGCTACATGGCAAGAGGAAAGGAATGGGTCCTTGATAATGTACGTACCGATCATATGAACAGAGACAAGGATCTGTTTCGTGAGCTTGCTGAAAATGACGGCCCTCGAAAGTGTGTCACATTTGGTGATAACTCAAAGGATAAGGTGGCTGGCCTCGGTAAGGTGGCCATCTCACATGATAGCTCCATACAAAATGTCATGCTCGTTTAATCTCTTGGCTATAATTTACTTTCTGTATCTAGACTTGCTGATTTTGGTTTCAATGTCCTATTTACTAAAGTAGATTGCCAAGTGTTTCGAAGAGATAATCATAAAATGGTCTTTACCGGTATACGTAGAGGTGATCTATACATTGTTGATTTCACTAAAAAGGCTCAACCTAGAACTTGCTTAATTTCTAAATCCTCTAAAGGCTAGTTGTGGCATAGCAGGTTAGGTCATGTGGGCATGTGAAATGTTGATAAGCTTATTAAAGGTGATCATATCCTTGGAATAAAAGATGTTATATTTGACAAGGATAGACTTTGTAGTGCTTGTCAAGCAGGAAAACAGGTTGGAGGAAGCCACCACGTGAAGAATATCATGACCACGAGAAGACCGCTCGAGCTACTTCATATGGATCTCTTTCGTCCCAATGCCTACAAAAGTCTCGGTGGAAACTCATTTGGTCTAGTTATAGTCGATGATTTTTCAACATTAACGTGGGTGTTCTTTCTTGATGATAAATCGCAGGTCCAAAAGATCTTCAAGAACTTCGCTAGGAAGGACCAAAATCAATTTGAAGTGAAGATCAAGAAGGTTCACAGCGACAACAGAACCGAATTCAAGAACGCAAATGTGGATTCCTTCCTTGACGAAGAAGGGATCTCACACGAGTCCTCGGCTACGTACACGCCTCAACAAAATGGAGTTGTTGCGAGGAAGAACCGGACGGTTATTGAGATGGCAAGATCGATGCTTAATGAGTACAAGACACCAAAACACTTTTGGGCAGAAGCGGTTGAGACAACTTGTCATGCAACAAATCGCTTGTATCTTCACAAGCTACTCAGCAAGACGACATACAAACTCCTCACCGGTAACAAACCCCAAGTTGGATACTTTTGAGTATTCGGCTCAAAGTGCTACATTCTTGATAAGCATCGTCGTTCTAAATTTGCTCCCAAATCACATGAAGGTTTCCTACTTGGTTATGGCTCAAACTCTCACACTTACCGTGTCTACAACAATTTCACCCGAAAGGTTGAAGAGACGGTAGATGTGAAGTTTGATGAATCTAACGGCTCGCAAGTAGAGCAATTGCCAATTGATGTAGGATACAAAGACCCTTCGGAAGCAATCCAAGACTTTTCTATTGGCAAGATCTGTCCAACAGAGGTGAAGGAGAGTACCTCGTCCGTCCAAGTGGAAGCTTCTACCTCACGACAAGGTGAACCAAGAGTTGATATGGAAGCATCTACAAGTGGGACACACCAAGATAAAGAAAACGAGGAAGTACACCAAGACGAACCTCATCAACCTCCTTCTCCACCACGACAAGAGAACGACAACATCAACAATGAAGAAGGCCAAGAAGAAGAACAAGATGATGAAGAAGATGTTCCACCTCGACCAAAACAAAAGCTCTCATGAGTTCAAGCAAGAGTCGCTAGAGACCATCCCGTCGAGCAAATCTACAATGATATCCAATCCGAGAGAATCACTTGCTCTAAAACTCGTTTGGCTAATTTTTGTGAACATTATTCATTCATCTCTCGCATTGAACCCATGAAGGTTGAAGAAGCATTGGAAGATCCGTATTGGATAAATGCCATGCATGAAGAGGTACACAACTTTGAGAGAAACCAAGTGTGGACATTGGTCGAGAAGCCCGACAAGAACCACAACATCATCGGTACCAAATGGGTGTTTCGCAACAAGCAAGATGAAGATGGAAAAGTAGTTCACAACAAAGCACGTCTCGCCGCCCAAGGCTACACTCAAGTCGAAGGTATGGACTATGGTGAGACATATGCCCCTGTTGCTAGAGTTGAGTCCATTCGCATATTACTTGCCTATGCTAATCACCATGATATCACCTTGTACCAAATGGACATTAAAAGTGCTTTTCTAAATGGTGAAATTGAGGAGGAAGTTTATGTTAAACAACCTCCCGGCTTTATTAATCCTAAGAAACCCGATCATGTGTACAAACTTCACAAAGATCTTTATGGTCTCAAACAAGCTCCTAGAGCGTGGTATAAATGCTTGACCAAGTTCCTTATTGAAAAAGGCTTTGAGATCAGAAAAATTGATTCTACTCTCTTCACTAAAAGGGTTAATGGAGAATTATTTGTGTGCCAAATTTATGTTGATGATATTATATTTGGTTCAACTAACCCCCATTTTAGTGAGATGTTTGGAAAGCTAATGTCGGAGAAGTTTGAGATGTCCGTGATGAGTGAACTCAAATTCTTTCCTGGTTTGCAAATCAAGCAAACTAAGGAAGGTACCTTTGTCTCTCAAACAAAGTACACCAAGGACTTATTCTAGATGTTTAATATGCAAGAATGCAAAGGTATGAATACACCCATGCCTACTAGTGGACATCTTGACTTGACTAAAGATGGTGAACCCACTGATCAAAAAGTTTACCGCTCTATGATTGGTTCATTGTTATATCCATGTGCCTCTCGTCCTGATATTATGCTAAGTGTGTCCATGTGCGCACGATATCAAGCGGCCCCTAAAGAATGCGATCTTAAGGCTGCGAAAAGAATAGTGAGATACTTAATACATACACCAAGTTTTGGCATTTGGTATCCAAAGAGGTCTACTTTTGATCTTGTTGGCTACTCCGATTCGGACTATGCCGGAGACAAGGTCGATAGAAAATCCACTTTGGGTACTTGTCAATTTCTTGGCAGATCTCTTGTGTCTTGGTCCTCCAAGAAACAAAACTCGGTATCCTTATCCACCGCCAAAGCGGAATACATTGCTTCCGGTTCATGTTGTGCTCAATTACTTTGGATGACCCAAACTCTTAAAGATTATGGGATATATATGTAACATCCCAAATTTTAATTTGAAATGTTATACACTAGATCATCATTGCATATCATATTTTATTACTTTTCGCCTGATCCTAGAAATTCTACGCAACTCAAGGACCCTCGGAGAGAGTTGGGGATTTCGTTATTTCCATATTTCACTTTTCTCAAATTTTGAAAATAGGATCATTTGATTTTATTTATTTTATCTTCAATTATTTCACTTATAAAAATATGAGAGAGGGAATAAAATGACTTTCCCAAAATAAAGAAATATTGAGGATTTAATAAGAAAATCAAATAAGTTTTATTTTGGAGTTTTTGGCTATTTTATATGAATTTAGGAAAAATTGCACGTTTTTCAAAACTGTATTTTAGGGCCAAGAAAATGTTTGTCTCGTTCTGAATATTTTATTTAGACGATGAAAACTGTATTTTTGGATTTTTCTAAGTTTCGGCGGAATTGTTTTAAAAAAACCCCGCCCGCCCGACTGGGCCGAAGGCCCAGCCGAGCCGGCCCAGCCGCCGCCGCCTCCCGCATCCGGATCGGGACCGGAGTCCCGATCGCCGCCGCCACCGAGTCCGGGAGGGCCATGCCGCCTCCGCCCCCTCCCGCAAGCCACCGCCGCCCCCCTTTATAAACCGACCCGGGCCCCCCTGGAGCCCCACAGCCGGAGCCGCCGCCGCCGCAAGCCGCCCGCCCT
>NC_041393.1:203017199-203025237 GCF_002162155.2 Triticum dicoccoides
GCCCTGCCGCCTTGCGCCGCCGCCGACAGGAGCCGCCGCCCCGCCACCCCACGCCGCCGCCACCACCAGAGCCCCGCCGGACCCCGCCGGACCTCGCCGGAGCCCGAACCGAGGTAGCTGCCCGCCGCACCGGTTTTGCGAAGAAAACCGATCTGTTTTTTTAGAAAACCCTGGGATTTATTTTTTTAGATCGGTTTATTTTAAGTTTTTTTCGGTTTATTTATTTAGCGAGCGTTCGCTCCTTTTAAAGGACGAGTTCACCGTTTTGTTTCAGTTAGCGAATGTCCGTTCGTTAAACTGTTGGTCAGTTTTTCTTTTTCTCGGATTTTCAATGATTATTCCAGATCGCGATTTCTGATTCGATTTTCGTTTTAGTTTATCTGTTCGCTCGTTTATCTGAATCAGGCGATTCAAGTGCCTAGAGTTTCGTCTGGAAACCCTCTTTCCGTTTAATCAACTCAAATAAGTTTTGATACTGTAAAATTTGACTTAGGTCCAGATCAATAAAGGAAGCTCTTTTCTTTCGCTGTTTGACTTTTGTTGCTTCGTTCGATTTGATTCTTTTTGCAAACCGGAGTTCTTCTGGTTAGATCTTTTATTTGAGTTTTACATGTGCATTAGATGAGTACTTATTTTATGCTTGTTTTCTTGTTTGTTTGCGATAGAGTATCCGGAGTGCACCGCTTGCTACTTCGAATCTCTAGGTTTCCCGGATCACCAGCAAGGCAAGTAACACTTTGATCATACCTCTTTACTACCCAGTTTTATTGCATTAGATCAATCCTCAAACAATTGCATGATTAGGATCTGATTAATATGTGGGTTTTGGGAAGTAGATGAGGTAGTACCTATTACCCGCTTTATTATCAAACCCTTGGGAGTTACTTCTATGTTTGCTTATCACTATGCTATGCTAGTAGACGTGGATTGGGTGAGTGAATTTCCATGACAGATGTGAGATTGTTAATTAATGGTTTATTTAAGGTGGAAACTTTAATACACATCTGGGTGGACTGAGGCACCTGTGTTGGGGATATAACTATTTGTGTAAGCCGCCCAGGAGGGGCCGGGTTATGCAAAGAGGATTACCCAGAGAGAAGCCCAAGACCAAAGTATGAAGATGGTTGTTCATAGAGATCTTAAGGCCCGCAGGCGACTTAAGGCCCATTGTAGTAAACCGCCATAGTAATATACTTGTATCATAAGGTAGCCTTAACTAGTCACCGAGCCGGACATTGTGTATAAGCTGGCCGGGACTCTCTAAGCCGCAGGGCGTGAACCCGTGTATATAAGGAGACGACCCGCGGGCGACTTAGGGCAAGAAACAACTCATCAAGAGCCAGGCATAGCATATTTCGCTCCCTGGTCATCGAAACATCAATACCAACCCAACTAGACGTAGGCCTTACCTTCATCGTAAGGGGCCGAACTAGTATAAACCCTCTCGTGGCCTTTGTCCCGATTAAACCCTTCAAGCTTCCTAGTTGCGATGGCTCCACAACTAAGTCCTTTCATGAGGACATCTGACGTGACAATTCAACAACAGTTGGCGCCCACCGTGGGGCCAGCGCACGGTGGATTTGAGTTTTTGAAGGGAAACTTCGAAGGGCTCAAGGGATACGTAGTGGGCCGGATGACCAAGAGTCGTCGCGGCAAGATCTACATCGACGACGAAGGCTGGGGCCCCGATGCCGGCTCAATTGAGTACGGGTACCGGGTCCCCTTTGGAGGGATCCACGTCTTCATCGGCTGGATTGGTGAGCCGGGGCCTGAGCCGGACAACTGCACCGACCTCGTCGAGATGGCTCAGCGTGCGAAACCCGCCCGAGTTCAACCCGGCATGAAGCGTGTCTTTGTGGGCTGCGTCCACGGAGAAGAGCTTTCTGAAGGTCCTGAAGATGGTGGTGAGACGGCCGCCCACTCTGACGGTGATTCGTCCGCCGGTTCAACAGATTCTCTGTATCAAGTTCAAGACGGTGTGCTCGGCGGCTGTTCCGATGGCCTTAGTTTTCCGGACCCCTGTGAGTCATCGAATTGGGCAGGAGTTTTTTTGGCTGGGACTCAACCCGGGAAAAATTCTACAGCGGCGACTGCAATTACTTCCGGGTTAGGAGCGGCCGGGGCAGGAGGCCCTGTGCGCCCACCGGCTCAAGTGCTGATAGACCTCATGGACAAGCTTACAGCCCTGTTAACCACCACGGTTATCCCTGAGAACAAAGATGAGCATGACACAGAGGTAGCACGGGTACGTGTGGAGATAGCTCAGGCCAAGGAGGCCTTAGCAGCTGAAGACACTATACTAGCTACGGAGCGGGCGGCTCTCGACGCCCGGGAATAGCGGTTGAAGTTAGAGGCTTACCAGCTCACAATGAGTTTAAACGCGTCCAATGAAGTAATGTCAGGACCCCGATCCTAAGTCACACCGATCTAGCATGTAACACATCATATCACTTTGCGGCCTCATGCACGGTATTCCCACGGGTGCCACTTTACCTTGCCCGGGACCGTTTGCGCCTTTTGGCTCACGTATATGATAGTGCCGCTAGCATCCATATGACAAAGAACCCGGGCTGACATGGCTAGTCGTGTACCCAGAGTGGCACAAACTTACAGGGATAGGCATCCATGACCCAGCATCGAACGTGACGGTCATCAATGAGTGAATCCGGGCTATAGCACTGGGCTAGCAGGACTCCGGTAAACCGGGCTGTAGCGGGCTAACAGTACTCCGGTATCCATCGCGTGACATTTCCCCGAAGGGACAGACACAGGAACGAAGAAGGACACATGCCGGCCAGCCTATGTGTTCCGGAGCAGTAGCAAGCTACCAAGGCTCAGTGGAAGCACTATGAGACATTTCCCGATAAGAGAGGCTACTAAGGATAAACGACTAGATAGTCAGACCCCACACATACCAAGCATTTCAATCATACACACAGTATGCTCGATATGTGCAAATACAATAAGGCATCACAACATGACTCTACGACACAAATACTTTATTTAAAGCCTCAGAGAGACATACATAGCATACACACAAGTACGAGTCACACGACCCAGCATTCAAGTCATACAAACCATACAAGCCAACAGCGGAAGGGACATGTCTGAGTACAGACATCTAGTAAAATAAAAGAGGCTTGGGTAAGCCTGGCTATACTACAAGGTCCTTCATAAGCTCAGGATCACCACCTCGGCTCCAACCTACTCATCGATATCGACATCTACGAAGAACCCATCAGAAGGGGTTGCAGCGTCTTCTGTAAAATGTAAATTATAGCAACATGAGTACAAAGGTACCCAGCAAGACTTACATCAGATCCTACATACATGCACATTATCAAGAAGGGTTGGTGGGGTTATTGCAGCAAGCCATCTTTGACTCTTGGCTAATCTATCTTACGAGACACCAACTTGAAATGGTTTTGCGCACTCGAGTCCACTACACACCACTTCAATACACCACCGAGGATCCACCTTCATCATCCTACGGAAGAGCCATCCTCGGCACTCAGGCTTATCTTGAGGATTTTAGTAGTATCCATTTACTTGTCTATGAACTGTATAGGCAACCAAGTAGTCCTTTATCGTAGACACGGCTATTCGAATAGATGATATTAACCCTGCAGGGGTGTACTTCTTCATACATGTTTCCACCACTTAGCGTCTGCACACGACATGTGCTCGGCAGACTTCAAGCGAAAGCCGACATGGGTGTAGACTTCAAGCGAAAGCCGACATGGGTGTAGACCTACCTAAACACCTCAGTCTCTAGTCCAGGTTTATCGCCTATCCAGGTTCCATCCATAGGGAGTCTGGCCGAGGTTTCCACATACGGCCCCGAACGATGTGTGCAGGGTTCCCGAGATACCTAACGGGCATCCGGTACACCGTGCCACGTACCTACCGCATCACAGCCCATCCCGCGGGTCAGCGCTGCCCACGGCCTCCAGTAAGCTACAATCACCAGAAACTACTTGCAACTCCTGGACAGAGGACTAGGGTGGATAAGAAGTCGAGCGGGGTCATATTTCAGGGCCCAATGCATGGTAGTAGCTGGATCTTAAATCACACATACAGATCTCAGTGCTTAAGGTCGGCTTCAATGAAACAACCCACCATGTACTCCTACATGGCCTCTCATCGATACCTTTACCAAATCGTGTTCAACACATCACTCTCATTACCGGCATGATCATTTCACTCTAGCCCATCACCCAGATGAACCAGACCTGACACGACTCTAAGCATAGCGGGCATAGCAGGCATATCAAGGTAGGAACGACACATACATCTGGCTCAATCAACTCCTACACATGCTAGTGGGTTTCATCTAGTTACTATGGCAATGACAGGTCATGCAGAGGAAATGGGTTCAACTACCGTAGCACTCAGTAGTTTGAATCGCGTTGTCTTAATGCAGTATAAGAGAGCAGAAGCGAGAACATGGGATTGTATCGATATGATCAAATGGTTGGTTGCTTGCCTAATGCGTCGATGCACTGATATTGATCTTCGCTAGGGTAATCGTGGTACTCCTCGGGGGTAGATCCTGCCGCAAAGAGCACCGATACACAACATCACCAAACAATATGCAACAATATGATGCATGCATGAGTCATGGCAAAATGAGTGTATTAGACTAATGCAACTAAGACCAGATGGGTTTGAACCATTTTGAATCAAAGATTCAAGTTTCAAACTCATAAATGGCCCCTTTAAGTGCTTTATCTTGTTCTGCACTAAACATGAGGTTAGCTTGCTTCAACATGCATGAAACCAGTACAGATGGATATATTGGATTTTTCTGATCATTTTTCATATATAAAACTTTGCATTTGGAGTTACAGATTAATTTCTATGATTTTTTAAAGTTTGTGGTATTTACTGGAATTTCATGTATAAAAATAATTCCAGTAATTAAATTACTACGTCAGCATTACATCAGGATGCCGTCAGCGGTCAACGGAACAGTCCAGGTCAACCCTGACTAGTGGGTCCCGTGTGTCAGTGTAATTAGTTTAACTAATTATTAATTAAAACTAATCCTGATTAGTTAACAGGGCTGGGCCCCACCTGTCATTGACCCAGGGGGGTCAAACTGGGCCCACCCGTGGTCAAAGGAGGGGTCAGTGGGGTCAACTTGCCGGCGTTTAGCCGCCAGCGAGGCCGAACACGGCGGTGAGAGTGCTTTTGTGCATTCCGGCGACCAAAAGAGCCGCGGAGGGCATCTACGTGTAGCTGGGAGCAAGCCGTAGCTCTTGGTGGTGTTGGCTGAGCTCGGGGTGGCCGGGAACGGCGTCGGCGACGACCTTGGCGGTCGCCGGAGTTCGGGTGATGATGAACCCGAAGCTACGGGGCACGGCGAGGCTCGTGGTGAGGTGCTATGGGTTCCTACGAGTGCGGTGAGTGTGTTGGACATGGTGGTGTGGCCAGTTAGTGGCCGTAGTCACGTCGGCGACGAGCTCCGCGGCGGCGCATGCGGGTGAGCTTCGTGCAGTCGCTACGGGGCTCGGAAGCGAGAAAGGAAAGGGGGGAGAGGTAGCTGGGCTCACGGCGATCTCGAGGAAGCAAACGGCGCGGTCGGGGACGAGCTGGTGCGGCGGTGACGTCGAAGGGGATCTCCGGCAACGGCGGAGACGGGCGAGGTCGGTGCAGAGGCCTCGGGGCAAGCGAGCGCTCGGGGCTCGGCTAGCTCGAAGAAGAGGAGGGCGGCGGAGCTCCTGGACACGGTGGCACGGCGCAAGGATGACGGAGGGCACGACTACGGCGACGGTGTGGCTGCGGTGGCGTCGGCCATGGCGTGGGAGAGCGAGGGAGAGAGGCAGCGGGAAATGGACGTGTCCACGGGGTTCGGGGCACGACGTGGAGGTCATCCAGGCCAGCAGCGAGGCGAGGGGAGGAAGCAGGGCGGCGGGTAGCTGCGTGGCGCGCGCTGGCGTCACCGTCGAGCACCTGCCTGCCTGCCTGGCGAAGGCAAACAGCTCGCTGGAGCGGCTGCTGGGCTGGGCCGGCTAGGTGGGCTGGCTAGGTTGGGCTGCCAGGTTAGTTCCCTCTCTCTCTCTTTATTTATCTTTTTTTATTTATTCTGTAACTTTGTGGACTTACTAAAAATACCTAGACAACTCCAAAATTCCCCAAACTGCTCATGGCCACTAACTGGAATATATCCAGCATGGAACATTATAGTTTGGGAATATTTGAGCATTTAAAATAATTTATATAATTTAAATGCCCAAACTCAAATACTTATGATTTAATTCAAAAACCCCAGGATGACCTAGAAAATTGTGCACCACTTTTGGCAGAGGCTCTGAACCAAGGCAAAAATGATGGTGTAGCGACCCGACCCGAATGGATCAAGTCTCTGTGCTTATGTGTCATCCCTGGATCAGTATGCTGACACACACAGTACTCGAAGGATTTATAACAGAGGTAAATCACATGTATAAAGTAACGTAAATACTATTACCTCAATCCAAAATATAGCGGAAGCAACAAGGTTGTGGATTCCCATCAACACCAACGGCAAAGTTGAGTATAGGAAATCGTAACCCTAACGTACCACTTACTCGTCGTCTGAAAAGTCTGCAACATGAAAAGTTGCAGCCCGAAAACGGGTCAGCACATGGAATATGCTGGCAATGTAACACATAGAGAGTAATGAAAGAATAGGCTATACTACATGCATATATGGCTGGTGGAAAGCTCTATGATTACAGTTTTTGCGAAAAGCCAATTTTTCCCTACTTCAAAGGAATAAAATTTATTTAACTATCATGGTGGTTGTTAAACATTGAGAATGGTTGACAGCATCCTCAATCTCAATTAAAAGTACTCATTAAACCCAAACAAATTATAATAAGTAACGTGTTGAGATCAACAGGATAATCCAAGAACTAGATACTCAAAATGTCCATAACCGGGGACACGGCTAATCATGATTAGTTTGTTACTCTGCAGAGGTTTGCGCACTTTTCCCACAAGACTCGATCGCCTCCGTTTGGTTTCTCGCACTACAGGGTGTTTGAGAAGACGGATGACCGAGACATAGTCTTTCAGAAGCGCTAGCACCTTACATGTGGGGTAAACCGGTACACCTACATCCCCTACATCTGCTAGTCTACCCCGTAAGAGTTCGCACAACTTAGTCAACTATGCTAGAGCCCATAGTAGCATGTGGCTGCACACGGAAGTTTCTAGCATGAAAGATCTTATGATCCCTTTGAGCCTGGGTGGCGGTCCAAAAAAAAACAGGCAAGTCCTGATAGACATCAGGTGCCTCAATCCACCCAGATGTGTGTTTAGGTTGCCACCTTAGATAAGCCATTAATTAACAATCTCACATCTGTCATGGATATTCACTCACGCAATCCACGTCTACTAGCATAGCATAGCATAATAAGCAAACGTAGAAGTAACTCCCAAGGTTTCATAAGTAACAGGTAATAGGTACTACCTCATCTACTTCCCATCCCACAATTTAATTAGATCCTAACAATGCAAGTGTTTGAGGGTTTGATCTAATGCAATAAAACTGGGTAGTAGGAAAGATATGATCAAGTGTTACTTGCCTGCAATGTTGATGAAGATGATTCGCACTCAAAACTCTTGATAGATCTAATTGTCATACTCCGGTCAATCTATCGTAGGCAAGCAATAGTAACCACACAATAAGTACTCATCTAATGCACAGGGAAAAATCAAACAAGAGAACGAACCAGAAAGTTCAACTTAAGAACTCCGGTTGCAAAGAAAGAACGAGCCGAACAAACGACGAAAAACAAACGGCGGAAGAAAACAACTCGGTTCTAGCAAGTTGAATCTAGGTCAAAATTTTACTGTAGCAAAAGCTTGTTCAAGTTGATTAGACGAAACGGCGGTTTCGAGATGAAACTCCAGGCGCTTGAATCACCTGATTCCGATAAACGAGCGAGAAGATAAACTAGAACGAAGATCGGATCTGAGATCGCGATCGCGGAATAAATCCGACGAGAAGAAAAAGAAGAACGGTTATACGAACAGATGTCGTTAACCG
>NC_041393.1:203026985-203032125 GCF_002162155.2 Triticum dicoccoides
ATTGAGTCGCATAAAGTTTCAGAATTGGGATATTTCCAAATGAAATTCAAATATTCTCAACACCCCTTGTCATTTAAATAAATGGAAGAAGTCATGTCATCTTCTCTCCGGGGTTTTGTGATGAAAAGAATTTGAATTCACGAAGATCAGAAAACCAATATGAAAGTTTGGGAAAGTCCTTTTATTCCCTCTCATTTAACTTTCAAAAAGTTTCGAATTCACTCACTTTCAGTCAATCAATCAAGCAATCAATCAAATCTATCTATTTGTTTATAACATTCCAAAATTTAGAATTTTGGGATGTTACAAACTACCACCCTTAAAATGAATCTCGTCCTCGAGATTCGGAGAGGCTAGAAAGAAATAGGTTAGGGTTTGGGGTCTTCTCAAAGTCCATCGATCATCTCCGAGGTCTCGGGTGCTACCACCCTTAGAAACATTGTTACAGTTCCATCAAAACTCATATACTCCATCCTTATCGTTGACAGTGTCAGTCTTCTCAGATATTAAGGATAATCCCTTCTCTGGCTCTTCCGGTAGTGGCATAACCTTTTCCTCAATTCCTTTGTCCTTTCATCTTGGTAAGGTTATCCCGAAACTGGGTCTTCATAGCTGACGGGTCTGACGCCAATGCTAAACAACTATCGATATCTCGTGGTGGTCAACAATTTATGGTTTCTCCTGCAGGAAATGAATCTGGGTTGATCCTCACCGTATAACCTACGGTTGGCAAAAGCTGTCGTGTACAAGGGAAAAATTACGTATACCATTCTAAGGTTTAACAAGGTTTAATATCGTCGTCTCTCTACTATAGGCAAGTCACTCAGATTTACCATCCCATATAGCAAAGCGAATAATAAGAGTAAGTCGGTATGGTGATCAATCCATCCCGCACCCAAATCATTACCATGTATACAGTTTAGCGAATCTCGCATACTAACACTCGGTCAACCTCACAAGCATTGCAGAATTTCTCTTGTCGATGAACCAAGTTCAGAAAATCCATAGATTCTGCAAGCCAAACAACCATCTATCGTTCCTTCACTACTTTCAGGTTTTGCGTAAACTCCTATAGAATCGTCGGTTGATACAAGTCGTAACTTCTTCCAGGGTTTTTCCTTCAGCAAGAGTGTGCTTGCTTCTTGGCAGGTCCTGGGGCCTGTGGGTTATGGCCCATCTCATCACTTGCAAATCTTGAACTCATCATCTGGGCAACTGATCATTATCCCAACATCCAACTTCCTGGCATACTTAAAATCCATCCAAATGTACTGTCTCTTTTCCTTATATTTGCACCAAACGGGGACATGATTACTCAGACTCTTCATGGAATTTCCATTGATCCATATTTCCAACATCATACCTCCTTTATATCCAATAACACTTCATCTCTTCATCCTCGTGGGATGTCCCACATACCGTGATAAAACTTATACTTATGAAATCCATACTCCACTTCGTGGAACATCATTATCCTTTCCAGGGTCAAGTGTCCTTACAAGGAAATATTGGCCATCACTGCATGGCACTTCTTCAACTGGGAATCGTGAAACACATCATGACTCCTGACAGTCCTTCGGGTGACTCCAACTTGTTGGTAACTTCTCCCATACGCTCCAATACTTGGTATGGTCCTACAAATCTCGGGGCTAACTTTCCCTTAACTCCAAATCGTTTAACTCCTCGCAGAGCTGGCACACAAAGATATGCTCTGTCTCCGATTTCATAGACTACCTCCTTGCGTTTTTAAGTCTGCATAACTCTTCTACCTGGACTGAGCTACCTTCAGTCTATCTCGAATCAACTTAACATTCTCTTCTGACTCCTTGATCACATTTGGTCCAAACAACTGTCGGTCTCCGACTTCATCCCACATACTCTTGGGGCATCACACATATCGAGACAAAACTCGTATTTCATTTTGCCCAAAATCCATGCAGTGGAGTATCTTTATCCTTTCTGGGGTCAAAGGTTCTTACAGGGTACTACCACCCTTAAAATACACAAATCTTCCATAGACCATATTTCTCTTATCCTCAAAAATGGTCAAAATCCTCCTTCATAGAGTAGCAACTCATAAAATCCATATCAGTACCAACGAGGCTAACTTTATTAATTCTCAAATCATTACAATCTCCTGTTTTTCCATTACATGCCTCAATTCAATACCCCTATATAAAAGAAAATGTTCTCACTACCACTACTATATTACTTCTGTTACAAACTCAACTATTTATCACAAGTCTCCTTCTCCTTCGGACAACCTCTGGCAAAGTGCCCTGCTCCATTACAACGGAAACACATTACTTCTGACAGGTTTCGAGGTTTCCTCATGATCACATAGCCTCCTTGGGTCCTTTTCTTCCCTCTTGGGCAATCATTGAAGTAGTGCCCTGAATTTTTGCACCTGAAACATGTGATATGACTCAGGTCTTTCTTTGTGGAAATTGGGTTGTTCCTCGAATCCAACCTACTTCTCTTCCTGGACCTTTCCATTCCAATCATGGCTTCTATTTCCCGTGGGTCATATTCTACTTCCTCTGTCGGGAATTCTACTAGATTCCCGTTCATACAATTCTGGGAGATGTGTCCTTCTTCTCCACATGAATAGCATGACTTAGTGCAGGGTCTAATTGGCTCTTCTTTGGGTGTGTCCTCCACCTCTTTCTTCATCACAGGTTCTTCTAAACCTTCCATGAGAGCTCCTTTCATTGCTTCTTCCTTCAGCTGGATGGTTCGTTGTACCACGGGGTAAATGTGACACTGAGCAGGGTAGTGGGTAGTCCCTTGACACAAGAAACAAGTAATCTGTCTAGTTGGGCATTCTTCAGTTGGGTGACTTCCTTCACAATTAGGGCATTCATCCTTGTGTTCCTTATGGGTGTGCCCGATTTCTCCACAAATCTTGCATGCACAAGGTTTCTTCATATCCTTTCCATAAGGCTTCAACTTCTGGGACACAAACTGAGACTTTAGCAAGGTCAACTTAAATTCTTTCCAAGTGGTTACTCCTTGCCATCCATTGATGGTTTGGTACATCCTCCACCAAGTAGCAGCACCTCTTTCAAAGCATTGAAGAGCATGCTGGGCCATATCCTTTCCGACTATAGGGTTGTTCTCCATATGATCCTCCATGTTCTGAATCCATCGGTCTGTCTCCAATTGACTCATCGGTCCAGAAAATACAAGCTCATCTCCATTCATCCTCTATTGGGTCCATGGGTTTTGGGGTGAGATAAGAGAGATCAAGAGAGGGATGCACACAATGCAAGCAACAGTTTTGAAAAGACAGATTTTTTTGTTGTGGCTGTCGAGAAAACATCAAACAAATGACAGCTCACAAGCATCGCATCTAACGTAGGTATATAACAGGGGTTTGGTCTTCTAAAGGTCAATAAATCTTCAACGTCTCCAAACTCTTCAAGCCTTGTTCATGCCTCCAATGGCTTCTTCCGATCATGCTTGTCCTTCTCAAGTTCTTTTGCCAGATCAACTCTGTTGACGTGAAGTCTCTCGTGACATCCTTGAATATTCTGGAATTACGTTCCAACTGCCGGTTTCAACATCCTTGACATGATCCATGATCCTACTGTCCTTCAGTTACTGTCAAATCTCCGGTATCTCAAGGTTTTACTTCTCTAGCTTGGTTGCTTTCAACTTCTGGTCTTAAGTTCTTCACGAAATGCTTCCTTGTCTAATACGACTTCCTGGAACTCCACCTTAAACTTCTTGATGTAATACTCCAGATCCTGGTGATACACCGGCTAGGGTTAAAACTTCATATTATGATAGGTGCTCCGTCAGCCTTCTTCCATCAAATCCATTCTGAAGACTTACATCCTTAACTCAGCACGGTGACAATAGCATTAGCGGGTGATGACATCACGTATAACCGTGTTTCTGCCCTTGTCATTGCCATGAGCTATCTTCCATAGTTGATATCCCCTGCCTTAGGATTTTCCTCGAGTTCTCGTACTCCTTGTTTCAGTCTTTCTTCGATACACCTTGATCTCGGGTATTGACAACTTCCATAATCTGCAAAGTTCCATAAGGGTAGCCTTCCTAGGTCATACAAATCTAGGGATTCTTCAGAGCCCCCAATTCTCCTAGTCTTCAGAGTCTTCAAATTCTACTTGTCTTCGGCCTTCAACCATTGTAGTTTCCATTATTCAGATGCACGGAAAATACTCTTCATTCCGAAGTGGTCTTAGTTGTCCGATATCTTGTACTTCTTGGAGTGGTCTCATCAGTCGAATCTTCGTGTGGTCAAAAGGGAAAAGGGGTATGGTCTCACTTAAAAGGGGAATATTTGAATAAACTCAGAAGAGAAGAGAGGTAAAAGATCTTTTTGAAAGGGAAAGTTGTAGAGAAAAATCTTTGCTATGGGCTTGCCAATTTCTAGGGTCACGTCCTACAGTCAACATGTGCTCTGATACCATCTTGTAGCGACCCGACCCGAATGGATCAAGTCTCTGTGCTTATGTGTCATCCCTGGATCAGTATGCTGACACACACAGTACTCGAAGGATTTATAACAGAGGTAAATCACATGTATAAAGTAACGTAAATACTATTACCTCAATCCAAAATATAGCGGAAGCAACAAGGTTGTGGATTCCCATCAACACCAACGGCAAAGTTGAGTATAGTAAATCGTAACCCTAACGTACCACTTACTCGTCGTCTGAAAAGTCTGCAACATGAAAAGTTGCAGCCCGAAAACGGGTCAGCACATGGAATATGCTGGCAATGTAACACATAGAGAGTAATGAAAGAATAGGCTATACTACATGCATATATGGCTGGTGGAAAGCTCTATGATTACAGTTTTTGCGAAAAGCCAATTTTTCCCTACTTCAAAGGAATAAAATTTATTTAACTATCATGGTGGTTGTTAAACATTGAGAATGGTTGACAGCATCCTCAATCCCAATTAAAAGTACTCATTAAACCCAAACAAATTATAATAAGTAACGTGTTGAGATCAATAGGATAATCCAAGAACTAGATACTCAAAATGTCCATAACCGGGGACACGGCTAATCATGATTAGTTTGTTACTCTGCAGAGGTTTGCGCACTTTTCCCACAAGACTCGATCGCCTCCGTTTGGTTTCTCGCACTACAGGGTGTTTGAGAAG
>NC_041393.1:203034185-203083590 GCF_002162155.2 Triticum dicoccoides
TAGGATTAGGAAACAAGAGGAAAAGATCTAGAAATAGATACGGAATAAACGAACATAGGACAAGAGTCCTACTAGGACTAGGCAAAAGAAGGAAGCGGCGGCTCCCTGGTGCACGCGCGCTATGGCCTTTTGGCCGGCCGGCGGCTAGCGGCTTGGGCCTTTGGCCCAAGGCGCTGCGGGATTTTTTTTTTTTAAACGGTCTCGCGCGCAGAAAAAAAATAAATAAAAGAAAATCTAAACGAACTCCAAAATTTAATAAAGTAAATTTTCCCCGACTCCTAAAAATGAGTCGAACAAAATGAACTTTACTCGGGGCCTAAAATAAAATTTTCAAAAACGCGCATTTTCCCTATCCGAAGAAAATGCAAATAAAACTCCGGCAAACAAAATTTGATCTATTTATTAAATCTTCATTTTCCTAAATTTGGGAAAGTCATATTATTCCCTCTCTTATATTTTTGATAACGGAAAAATAATTGAAGATGAAATAAATAAATCAAATGATCCTCTTTTCAATTCGAGAAAACTCTCAAATATGAAAATAACGAAATCTCCAACTCTCTCCAAGGGTCCTTGAGTTGCGTGAAATTTCTAGGATCGACCAAAATGCAAGAAAATAAAATATGCATGATGATCTATTCCAAATTGAAAATAAATTCAAAGGGGCTTTGAATTTAATTCTTTGAAACTCCCAACTCATATTTCATATAATTTGAAGAAGTCATTTTATCTTCTCTCGTGAAAATCATTGAGTCGCATAAAGTTTCAGAATTGGGATATTTCCAAATGAAATTCAAATATTCTCAACACCCCTTGTCATTTAAATAAATGGAAGAAGTCATGTCATCTTCTCTCCGGGGTTTTGTGATGAAAAGAATTTGAATTCACGAAGATCAGAAAACCAATATGAAAGTTTGGGAAAGTCCTTTTATTCCCTCTCATTTAACTTTCAAAAAGTTTCGAATTCACTCACTTTCAGTCAATCAATCAAGCAATCAATCAAATCTATCTATTTGTTTATAACATTCCAAAATTTAGAATTTTGGGATGTTACAGATGGACATTTTAGAAGGGCATTTCAGGTTCATTGAAAATATTTTTAGTAAACCCTAGTTGGTTTTAGAGGGGGCTGGGGGTTCTGTCATCCCCATTTCAAGTTTCTGATGAAAGAATAGACATGATGCAACACTCTAATGCATGAACTAGCTAGGGTGTGACAACTCACCCCCACTCAAAAGAATCTCGTCCCGAGATTTAGGTTCCTCCGGAAAGAAGGCGGGGTACTCGAGTCGAAGACGATCCTCCCTTTCCCAAGTTGCTTCTTTCTCAGAATGATGCGACCATTGAACCTTGAGAAACTTGATATTATGACGTCGAGTGATACGCTCGGCTTGATCGAGGATACGAACGGGGTACTCTCGATAGGTGAGATTATCTTGAAGATCAAGCGTTTCGTGGTCCACTCCACGGATAGGATCCGAGAAGCAATGCCTGAGTTGGGAAACGTGGAAGACATCGTGGACTCTGGAGAGATGCGGAGGTAGTTCCAATTGGTAGGCAACTTCTCCTCATTTAGCGAGAATACGAAAGGGTCCAATGTAGCGAGGAGCCAATTTGCCTTTGATACCGAAATGATGGGTTCCCTTCAGAGGAGTAACCCGAAGGTAAGCCTTCTCGTCAACCTCAAAAGTCATAGCCTTATGCTTTCAGTCATATTGACTCTTTTGACGAGATTAGGCTGTTTTCAACTTTTCACGAACGATGCGAACTTGCTCTTCTGCTTCCTGGATCATGTCCGGGACAAAGAATTGTCTTTCTCCGGTTTCTGACCAGTTAAGGGGTGTTCGACACCTTCGCCCATAGAGAACTTCAAAAGGGGCTTTACCCAAGCTAGATTGATAGCTGTTGTTATAAGCAAATTCGGCAAATGGAAGGCATTTCTCCCAATCCATTCCGAATGACATAACAGAAGCTCGAAGCATGTCTTCTAGAATCTGGTTAACGCATTCTACTTGACCACTTGATTGAGGGTGAAAAGCAGTGCTAAAGGAGAGGCGGGTTCCCATAGCGTTTTGGAAGATTTCCCAAAATCGAGAGGTGAAGAGACTTCCTCGATCCAAGTTAATTTCCAGTGGAACACCATGGAGGGACACTATTCGGGAGATATACAAGTCTGCTAGCTGGCTAGCGGTTATACTCTCGTGAACAAGCATGAAATGGGCTACTTTGGAAAGACGATCAACAACGACAAAGATAGCGTTATTCCCTCTCTTGGTCCTGGGAAAACCGGTGATGAAATCCATACCAATTTTATCCCATTTCCGTTCAGGGATAGGTAAAGGTTGAAGGGTGCCAGCAGGCCGTTGGTGCTCTGCTTTAACACGACGACAAACATCGCAATTAGCAACAAATTGAGCAATGTCTCTCTTCATCCTAGTCCACCAGAACCTCTGGCGTAGGTCCTGATACATCTTGGTACTACCGGGATGAATAGTGAGAGGAGAATCATGAGCCTCCTTAAGGATCAGCTGTCGTAGATGCTGGTTCTTGGGAACCACTAAACGGCTTTCAAAGTATACAACACCATGATCATTTGTGGAGAAACATTTAGCAACTCCTCTAGCAATGTTCTCCTTGATCCGTGTTATCCCTTTATCTCGCTTTTGAACAGCGATGATTTGATCCGTAAGAGTAGCTTTCGCCACCAAGGTGGAAAGGAATCCTTGAGGAACAATGTGAAGGTTAAGCTTCCGAAATTCCTCATGGAGAAGCGGTTGACTTTGTTGTAACATCAGATTGTTACAATAAGATTTACGACTTAGTGCATCAGCCATGACATTGGCCTTTCCTGGGGTGTAAGTTATCCCTAAGTCAAAATCTATGATCAACTCGACCCAACGTCTTTGCCTGAGATTCAAATCCGGTTGGGTGAATATATACTTCAAACTTTGGTGATCTGTGAAGATTTCGCAACGATTACCGAGGAGGTAATGTCGCCAAGTTTTAAGTGCATAGACTACAGCTGCAAGCTCTAGATCATGAGTAGGATAATTCTCCTCATGTGGGTGCAATTGCCGTGAAGCATAAGCAATTACGTGATGATCTTGCATAAGAATGCAACCTAGTCCTTGTCGCGAGGCGTCGCAATAGATAGCAAAGTCCTTAGAAAAATCTGGTGGTACCAGTACGGGAGCAGATGTCAGGCGTCTTTTCAGTTCATGAAAACTATGCTCACATTGTGGAGTCCACTCGAACTTTTTATCTTTCTTGAGGAGTTCAGTTAGAGGTTTTGCAACTTTGGAGAACTTCTCGACAAAGCGGCGGCAATAGCTCGCTAAGCCCAGAAAACTCCGAACTTGTTTGACCGATACAGGTGGAGTCCAATTAAGAACGGCTTGAACTTGCTCGGGATTGACAGCAATACCCTTACCAGAAATTACATGTCCTAGATAGGTCACTTCTGGCAACCAAAATTCGCACTTAGAAAATTTGGCATAAAGGCGATGCTCTCAAAGTTTCATCAACACTAGCCGTAGATGCTCGGCATGTTCTTCCTCGTTCTTGGAGTAGATGAGTATATCACCAAGGTGAACTACGATGAACTTATCCAAATACTCCATGAAGATAGAGTTCATTAAGCGAGAGAAAGTGGCTGGAGCGTTGGTTAAACCGAAGGACATGACGATGTACTCGTATTGGCCATAACGAGTAACAAAGGCCGTTTTTGGAATGTCCCCGTTCCTGATTTTGATTTGATGGTAGCCCAACCTCAAATCCATTTTGCAGAAGACTGAGGATCCAGCAAGCTGATCATACAGATCGTTGATCCTGGGGAGCGGATACTTGTTCTTGATTGTGATCAGGTTGACTGGTTGATAATCTACAACCATCCGATCCGTACCATCCTTCTTCTTGACGAAGAGGACGGGACAAGCCCATGGAGACTAACTAGGACGGATGAAACCCTTTTTCAAGGACTCATCGAGTTGTTTCTTAAGCTCGGCTAGTTCTAGTGGTGCTATCTTATAGGGTCTTCTAGAAATTGGGACAGTTCCTGGAATAAGCTCTATCACGAACTCGACATCTCTGTCAGGTGGAACACCTGGCAATTCTTCTGGAAAAACATCCGGAAAGTCACGGACTACCGGAACGTCTTCGAGGTCTGGCAAAGGTCTAGCGTTAAGAGAATATAGCTGTCGCTTGGCTACTCGGGTCAAGACATTGACTATCTTTCCGGAAGGATGTGTGAGTTGAACGGTCCTAGAGAAACAATTAATCTTGGCATGATGGGCTGACATCCAGTCCATACCCAAGATGATATTAATATCCGAAGATTTGAGAGCTATCAATGATGCAAGGCAAACAAGTCTGTCGACTTGAATTTCATTCCCATGGCTTACTCTAGAAGTTTGCCATTTGGATCCCGGGGTTTCAATTACCATGGAGGTGGGCATCTCACAGAATGTGGTGTTATGCAGACGAGCATAGCTCTCGGATATGAATGAATGAGATGCTCCAGTATCGAAAAGAACAGATGCCGGGTGGCAATTAACAAGGAGCGTACCGAGAACGACGTTGGGATCCTCTTGAGCTTCTTCAGCAGAGATACAATTGACATGGCCACGTGCAGCGGTGGCCGGCTTGGCATAGAACACTTTCCCTGTCGGCTTGCCACGGCCAACAGCTTTTCCAGACTGGCTGGGGTTGGTTTGGGGACACTCGCACAAATAGTGGCCTGACTCCCCACACTTGAAGCATGTCACAGAACTGGTGCTTGGAGGAGCACTGTTGGTTGGACCACCATAGGGCTTGGCTGGTGCAAACTGTTGAGCTGGGCGAGGCGCCTGATAGGATGGCCTCGGTGTGAACCTGGGTGGCAGGGCGGTGTTAGGCACCCACACGTGGCGCTTCTGAGAACCAGCACCGGATGAGGAACCAAAGTCACGCCCATGCTTGCGTGTTGCTTCATAATCAGTCTGACCAGACTCAGCACTGATGGCCTTGTTAACAAGCTTCTGAAAAGATGTGCACTCATGCAGACGAAGGTCACAGCGAAGCTCAGGACTAAGTCCCTTTCGGAACCTTGCTTGCTTCTTGGCATCAGTGGAAACTTCCTCAGTTGCATACCGTGCTAGGTTACCGAACTCCCTGCTGTATGCATCCATAGAGAGTCGACCTTGAGTGAAACTGCAGAACTCCTCACATTTACGGTCCATAAGACCCTCCGGAATGTGGTGTTCATGGAAAGCCTCGCTGAATTCAGCCCAAGTAGTGACCTGGCCCACTGGGCGCATGGCTCCGTAGTTCTCCCACCAGAGACTGGCGGGGCCTTCAAGATGATATGCCGCAAATGTGACCTTGTCAGCCTCAGCTACGAGTGCAGAGCGTAGCTTGTGAGTAATACTGTGAAGCCAGTCATCAGCGTCGAGAGGTTCGACGGAGTGGTGGAAGGTGGGTGGATGTAACTTGATGAAGTCACTGAGTGACACCAAGTTATTCCTCTGATGATGTGTTGTGTTCTGCTCGATGCGCTCCAACAAACGGTTGGTCTCCCGCTTGTTTCTCTCAGCCTCCAGCATAACCTCATCCAGAGAAGGAGGTTGAGGCAGGTTTGCATCCCTGACTTCACTGCCTTCGGCCTGCTCCTGGGAAGCAGGGTTATTGCGCGCGTTGACCATCCTAGGAAAACAAGACAATGATTTAGTCCAGAGTGATGGGATTCTGACGTAGAATGCAAAATGTAAGGAATAACTCGGAATGCAAGATGATCATCCGTATGACATGGTAAATACAGAAATTGCTACATTTATTCCATCGTCATACACACCATACAAAGTTTAGTACAAGACCAAATGGAGTACAACTGCGGTGAAAGGAAGATTACATCTCATCGGAGGCATCCCAAGCTCCTATACATTATTTTTCTACACCTCCGGAAGGTGGTACACGCTAAGTCATATCCCACGAGTCACGCAGGACGGTGGACGATATAACTAATACGATACTAGTGATACTACTACTAACTCAGACAGCTCCGTAGTAGTCTTCATAGAAGTCACCTCCATAGCCTGGAATCTCAACATGATCATCCGGAAACAGACAGTCCCGTGGAACTTGTGGTTCATAGGGGCTAGGATGGGGTCCTGGACCAACAAACGGTGGCCTGCGGGGACCACGGGGTGGGGTGATGCCTCCTACATCCCGCCAATTCACCATGTCTGGCAGAGCAGATCTCACAGGGTAGAGATCTCTCATATCCATAAAACCAGCTTGCATGGCCGGTGCAAACCGAGTCAAAGTGGCCCCATGATCAGCACGGGTATTGAAAAGCTCCAGTCTCAAGGCCCGATTTTCACAGTCCTTGTCCTCAAGCAACTGTGCAGTGGTGCGGGTTAGTGAGTTCTCCTGAGTGGAGTCAGCATAAATAGCCTGGAGATACCCTTGTGCTCCCGGGAGTGAAGCTGGCATATATCGGAAGTCGGAGTTCCGTAACAAACCAGCCCTGACTCGCATGATGGTCATCATAGAGTAGGCAGCATCCTGCACAGCCATCTCAATAGTAACCCCGAGTCGATAGGAACAGTGAAGGGGCTCGGTAGATCCAGGATAAGATGGAAATATCCTGACAGTGCAAAAATATTGACTTTGATTAAAGTCTCGGAATTGCTCTTCGACCATGTACTCAGGATACCAACGGTATCCAGCCTCAATCATTACCCTGTCCAACATGGCAGTATGGCCGGGTACATCAAGGCATCGAGTCAAACGAACCACTTGATTCTGAGGACGGGAAGCCATCTGGAACATGAAATACACAAGACATTAGAATTTCTAGCAGAAATTGGACAGCATAACGGCTGTAAATGCTCAAAAAGGATTTTGAGGCATTTTGCAAGAATTGCATAGACACTCAACAACATCATATCAAGGTTCTGGGTCCATCTTAACAACATAATGGGGTAGTAGAACTGAACTAGGCTCGTATCCATCAAACCTATAAGGTACTACTGATTAGTAACACGTGAACCTGATAGAGAGAGGAGATCCTAATTCCTTAACCCCCGGTGGAAAAATGGACTGACTCAGATCAGAATGTCATGAGGTAAAGGAGTAAAAAGAGCCTTACGTTCCATCCCACAATCAATTCCCCTACATATAACTAAAGCATTTCTAGACTCAACATCGACCAGTTTGGCTTGGAGAACCTACAGGCAGTCCGGCTCTGATGCCAACGCTGTTAGGACCCCGATCCTAAGTCACACCGATCTAGCATGTAACACATCATATCACTTTGCGACCTCACGCACGGTATTCCCACGGGTGCCACCTTACCTGGCCCGGGACCGTTTGCGCCTTTTGGCTCACGTATATGATAGTGCCGCTAGCATCCATATGACAAAGAACCCGGGCTGACATGGCTAGTCGTGAACCCAGAGTGGCACAGACTTACAGGGACAGCATCGAACGTGTCGGTCATCAACGAGTGAATCCAGGCTGTAGCACTGGGCTAGCAAGACTCTGGTAATCCAGGCTGTAGCGGGCTAACAGGACTCCGGTATCCATCGCGTGACATTTCCCCGAAGGGACAAACACAGGAACGAAGAAGGACACATGCCGGCCAGCCTAAGTGTTCCGGAGTAGTAGCAAGCTACCAAGGCTCAGTGGAAGCAGTAGGAGACATTTCTCGGTAAGAGAGGCTACTAAGGATAAACAACTAGATAGTCAGATCCCACACATACCAAGCATTTCAATCATACACACAATATGCTCGATATGTGCAAATACAACAAGGCATCACAACATGACTCTACGACACAAATACTTTATTTAAAGGCTCAGAGAGCCATACATAGCATACACACAAGTACGGGTCACATGACCCAGCATTCAAGTCATACAAACCATACAAGCCAATAGCGAAAGGGACATGTCTGAGTACAGACATCTAGTAAAATAAAAGAGGCTTGGGTAAGCCTGGCTATACTACAAGGTCCTTCATAAGCTCAGGATCACCACCTGGGCTCCAGCCTACTCATCGATATCGACATCTACGAAGAACCCATTAGAAGGGGTTGCAGCGTCTTCTGTAAAATGTAAATTATAGCAACATGAGTACAAAGGTACCCAGCAAGACTTACATCAGATCCTACATACATGCACATTATCAAGAAGGGTTGGTGGGGTTAATGCAGCAAGCCAGCTTTGACTCTTGGCTAAGCTATCTTACGAGACACCAACTTGAAATGGTTTTGCGCAAACGAGTCCACTACACACCACTTCAATACACCACCGAGGATCCACCTCCGTCATCCTACGGAAGAGCCATCCTCGGCACTCACGCTTATCTTGAGGATTTTAGTAGTATCCATTTACTTGTCTATGAACTGTATAGGCAACCAAGTAGTCCTTTACCGCGGACGCGGCTATTCGAATAGATGATATTAACCCTGCAGGGGTGTACTTCTTCATACATGTTTCCACCACTTAGCGTCTGCACACGACATGTGCTCGGCAGACTTCAAGCGAAAGCCGACGTGGGTGTAGACCACGACCTACCTAAACACCTAAGTCTCTAGTCCAGGTTTATCGCCTATCCAGGTTCCATCCGCAGGGAGTCCGGCCGAGGTTTCCACATACGGCCCCGAACGATGTGTGCAGGGTTCCCGAGATACCTAACGGGCATCCGGTACACCGTGCCACGTACCTACCGCATCACAGCCCACCCCGCGTGTCAGCGCTGCCCACGGCCTCTAGTAAGCTACAAACACCAGAAACTACTTGCAACTCCTGGACAGAGGACTAGGGTGGATAAGAAGTCGAGGGGGTCATATTTCAGGGCCCAATGCATGGTAGTAGCTGGATATTAAATCACACATACATATCTCAGTGCTTAAGGTCGGCTTCAATGAAACAACCCACCATGTACTCCTACATGGCCTCTCATCGATACCTTTACCAAATCGTGTTCAACACATCACTCTCATTACTGGCATGATCATTTCACTCTAGCCCATCACCCAGATGAACCAGACCTGACACGACTCTAAGCATAGCGGGCATAGCAGGCATAGCAAGGTAGGAACAACACATACATCTGGCTCAATCAACTCCTACACATGCTAGTGGGTTTCATCTAGTTACTGTGGCAATGACAGGTCATGCAGAGGAAATGGGTTCAACTACCGTAGCACTCAGCAGTTTGAATCGCGTTGTCTTAATGCAGTATAAGAGAGCAGAAGCGAGAACATGGGATTGCATCTATATGATCAAATGGTTGGTTGCTTGCCTGATGGGTCGATGCACTGATATTGATCTTCTCTAGGGTAATCGTGGTACTCCTCGGGGGCAGATCCTGCCGCAAAGAGCACCGATACACAACATCACCAAACAATATGCAACAATATGATGCATGCATGAGTCATGGCAAAATGAGTGTATTAGACTAATGCAACTAAGACCAGATGGGTTTGAACCATTTTGAATCAAAGATTCAAGTTTCAAACTCATAAATGGCCCCTTTAAGTGCTTTATCTTGTTCTGCACTAAACATCAGGTTAGCTTGCTTAAACATGCATGAAACCAGTACAGATGGATACATTGGATTTTTCTGATCATTTTTCATATATAAAACTTTTCATTTGGAGTTACAGATTAATTTCTATGATTTTTTAAAGTTTGTGGTATTTACTGGAATTTCCTGTATAAAAATAATTCTAGTAATTAAATTACTGCATCAGCATTACGTCAGGATGACGTCAGCAGTCAATGGAACAGTCCAGGTCAACCCTGACTAGTGGGTCCCGTGTGTCAGTGTAATTAGTTTAACTAATTATTAATTAAAACTAATCCTGATTAGTTAACAGGGCTAGGCCCCACCTGTCATTGACCCAGGGGGGTCAAATTGGGCCCACCAGTGGTCAAACGAGGGGTCAGCGGGGTCAACTCGTCGGCGTTTAGCCGCCGGCGAGGCCGAACGCGGCAGCGAGAGTGCTTTTGTGCATTCCGGCGACCAAAAGAGCCGCGGAGGGCATCTACGTGTAGCTGGGAGCAAGCCGCGGCTCTTGGTGGTGTTGGTTGAGCTCGGGGTGGCCGGGAACAGCGCCGGTGACGACCTTGGCGGTCGCCGGAGTTCGGGTGATGATGAACCCGAAGCTACGGGGCACGGCGAGGCTCGTGGTGAGGTGCTACGGGTTCCTGCGAGTGCGGTGAGTGTGTTGGACATGGTGGTGTGGCCAGTGGGTGGCCGGAGTCACGTCGGCGACGAGCTCCACGGCGGCGCGTGCAGGTGAGCTTTGTGCAGTCGCTATGGGGCTTGGAAGCAAGAAAGGAAAGGGGGGAGAGGTAGCTGGGCTCACGGCGATCTCGAGGAAGCAAACGGCGCGGTCAGGGACGAGCTGGTGCGGCGGTGACGTCGAAGGGATCTCCGGTGACGGCGGAGACGGGCGAGGTCGGTGCAGAGGCCTCGGGGCAAGCGAGCGAGAGAGGGCGGCGGAGCTCCTGGACACGGTGGCACGGTGCAAGGACGACGGAGGGCGCGACTACAGCGACGGTGCAGCTGCGGTGGCGTCGGCCATGGCGTGGGAGAGCGAGGGAGAGAGGAAGGGGGGAAATGGACGTGTCCATGGGGTTCGGGGCACGACATGGAGGTCATCCAGGCCAGCAGCGAGGCGAGGGGAGGAAGCAGGGCGGCGGGCAGCTGCGTGGCGCGCGCTGGCGTCACCGTCGAGCACCTGCCTGCCTGCCTGGCGAAGGCAAACAGCTCGCTGGAGCGGCTGCTGGGCTGGGCCGGCTAGGTGGGCTGGCTAGGCTGGGCTGCCAGGTTAGTTACCTCTCTCTCTCTCTCTTTATTTATCTTTTTTATTTATTCTGTAACTTTGTGGACTTACTAAAAATACCTAGACAACTCCAAAATTCCCCAAACTGCTCATGGCCACCAACTGGAATATATCCAGCATGGAACATTATAGTTTGGGAATATTTGAGCATTTAAAATAATTTATATAATTTAAATGCCCAAAGTCAAATACTTATGATTTAATTCAAAAACCCCAGGATGTCCTAGAAAATTGTGCACCACTTTTGGCAGAGGCTCTGAACCAAGGCAAAAATGATGGACATTTTAGAAGGGCATTTCAGGTTCATTGAAAATATTTTTAGTAAACCCTAGTTGGTTCCAGAGGGGGCTGGGGGTTCTGTCATCCCCATTTCAAGTTTCTGATGAAAGAATAGACATGATGCAACACTCTAATGCATGAACTAGCTAGGGTGTGACAAGTAATGAGGAGGAGACACCAGAAAACCCAATCCCGGTTACCTCCGAATTACGATCCTAGGGTTCTTTTTGCCACACCCGGAGCCGGCCCGAGTAACACGCCCAATGGTAATCAGTTTATGACACCCGGAGCGGGAGGACCGGCTCAGCGTCAGGAGATGCCACCTCCTCATATGAGCATGGCGCCGCCACGTTATGTGCCAATACCGGAGGGTCACTTTTCCAACCCCATGGAGAATTTAATCGCAGCATTAGCGCGTCTGGCGGCTCTTCCAGTGGACAGTGATGATCCAACAACGGTGGAAACCCAGAGGATCAGGGAACTTATCCAGACGGCTCTGGCTCAGCAGGAGACCTATTCTTACAGCCGGGATAGAATTCATTCAACCCCTCCACCTTGGTTAGCGCCGCCTCGTCAAAACCGGAGCCCGAGTTATAGCAGACACATGGAGTCTGAAGCTTTATCAAGCAACGCCCAACGCCAGCATGGTGGCTATAACCCGGTGCAGGACCGAGTACGTCAGGAGAACGAGCGGGCGGCTCAACTGGCAGCTCAACAGGCGGCTCAGCTGGTGACTCACCAGGATATCCCAGAGTATCCAACAACTTCTTTTGAGATGGGAGTAGCCACCAGAACCGGTGGAGTTCCCTGTTTGATATCGGCTTCGCGTAATGTGCGTCTGCCTAAGGACTTCAAGGGACCTCGAAAGGTGCCGAATTACACGGCCAACTTACAACCCGGAGCATGGATTGAGAGTTATGAGATGGCCATGGAGCTGTTGGAGGTTAGTGATGCGGCTATGGCTAAATACTTCACCATGATGCTAGATGGAACGGCTCGGTCCTGGCTAAAAGGTTTACCACCCAATTCCATTGGTTCGTGGGAGGAGTTAAAGGCCCGGTTCATCCAGAACTTCAAAGACACCTGTAAGCAATCCATGTCAATGGTAGACTTGACGAGTTCTAAGCAGGGGGAGGGTGAGTCCACCACCCATTGGGTACGCCGGGTCAAGGAGATAATTCATTCATCTGATAAGATGGATGCCGGCTCTGCAGTCCTCATGTTGGAGAAAAATTGCAACTTTGAACCGCTGAGGCATAAATTGGGACGCCTTAAACGTGACTGCACCGATATGGGAACGCTGATGGCGGCTTTAGTCAAATATGCCGATTCTGATAATACCAAGGACCCTGTGTCTGACGATGAGAAGACAGGGAAGGGAAAAAGGAACGGTAATGGAAAGGGTCAGCAGCACAACCCGGGAAATCAAAGCGGCAACAAGCGTAAGGTGGACGGTAACCCGGAGCTTGTAGCCAACACGAGTACATAGGGTATCAATCAGAGACGTAAGGGTAAGTGGCCTCGATCCCGCGGGTCAGGCCCATCTCTTGAGCAGCTACTCAATGAGCCCTGGCCGGAACACGGCACCCGGGAGCACCCCGCTACACACCTGTGGAAAGACTGTGCAATCATGAAGGCGTTTAAAAGCTCCAATATCTTTGATGGTGGTCATGGATCTGGCGGCGGTTCAGGAGCCGGCGGTTTTCATGGCCCGGGAGGCAGTTCAAGTTCTGGTTTTCAGGGATAGCCGGGGGGAAATAATCAGCAGCAGTCTGGTCAGGGAGGACAGCAGCAGCAGCAGTCAGGTTACCAGAGCCAACCAAAACAGTTGAGCGGTGGGCAGTACCATGTGTTTACCACTAGCTTATGCAAACGTGACCAGAAGGTGCATAAGAGGGCTGTAAATTCGGTTGAGCCGGCAATTCCTCGTTATTTAAGATGGTCAGAGCAACCCATCATTCGGAGCGGAGAGGATCACCCCCCACGCATCGATAATCCTGGTCAGTTAGCCTTGGTGGTAGCACCCCAGGTTGGTGGGTATAAATTCACTAAGGTACTCATGGACGGAGGTAGGAGCATCAATATACTCTATTATGAGACCTTCCAGCGTATGGGGTTGACTGAGAAGAACCTGAGAACATCCAACACTGTTTTCCATGGGGTGGTTCCAGGCAAGTCGGCTTACCCAGTTGGTAAGATTGAATTAGAGGTGGCCTTTGGAGATGAGTATGATTCCAGGGCTGAGAAGTTGACGTTTGAAGTGGTCAAAATCAGGAGTCCATATCACGCTCTGTTTGGGCGACCGGCTTATGCTAAGTTCATGGCACGGCCGTGTTACGTTTACTTACAGCTCAAGATGCCGGGTTACAAGGGAACCATCACTGTGCATGGGAGTCGAAAGGTGGCCTTGGAATGTGAAGAAGGTGACGCGGCTTACGCTGAGACGGCCTGTGCCGCGGAGGAGCTCAAATTCTATCAAGACAATGTTGACCCGACGGATATGACCTCCCTCAAGAAACCAACTACGGAGCATGACCCGGCGTTGAAGTTTAAATCGGCCGCTGAGACAAAGCTTGTCGACTTCACCCCGGGAGACGCCTCTAAGCAGTTCAGTATCAGTGCCAATCTGGATCCTAAATAGGAAAGCGCGCTCATCGAGTTCATCCGTGAGAATCGGGACATCTTTGCATGGAAACCTTATGACATGCCGGGTGTACCGAGGGAACTCGCTGAGCACACTCTCAATATTGATCCAAAGTATAATCCGGTCAGGCAGTTTCTCCGACGATTCAACGAAGAGAGACGAACAACTATTGGGGAAGAGGTGGCCCGGGTCTTAGCGGCCGGGTTTATTGTTGAAGTTTTTCATCCAGAGTGGTTGGCTAACCCGGTGCTGGTGCTCAAGAAGAACGACACTTGGCGGATGTGTGTGGATTACACGGACTTAAACAAGGCTTGCCCGGCTGATCCCTTTACACTCCCCCGTATTGATCAAATCATTGATGCTACGGCGGGTTGTGAATGTTTGAGTTTTTTGGATGCTTACTCTGGTTATCATCAGATCAAGATGGCAGTTAAGGACCAGGAGAAGACAGCTTTTATCACTCCGTTTGGGGCCTTCTGTTATGTATCTATGCCGTTTGGTCTCAAGAGTGCCCAGGCAACTTATCAGCGATGTGTGCAGAACTATTTGCACGATCAAATTGGGCGCAATGTTCATGCTTATGTGGATGACATCATGGTGAAGTCCAGAGAAAAGGAAACTTTAATATCCGACTTGAGAGAGACCTTTGACAATCTCCGGGTTTACAAGATGATGCTTAACCCGGCCAAGTTTGTATTTGGTGTACCTGCAGTCAATCTCTTGGGTTTTCTGGTGTCAAATAGAGGCATTGAAGCTAATCCGGAGAAGATCATGGCGATTACCTCTCTGGCTAAGCCGGCGTGTATCAATGATGTTCAACGCCTGGCGGGACGTGTTGCTGCTTTAAGCCGGTTCATAAGCCGGTTAGGGGTGAAGGCCTTACCACTATATCAGATGATGAAGAAAACAGACACTTTTTTCTGGAGCGATGCTGCTAATACTTCCTTTGAAGATTTGAAGAGACAGTTGTCTGAGCCACCGGTTCTTGCAGCCCCTATTGATAGAGAGCCGCTATTGTTATATGTGGCTGCTAACTCGCGGGCCATCAGTGTAGCCATCGTGGTGGAGCGTAAGGAGGCAGGCAAGGAGCATCCGGTTCAACAACCGGTTTACTACATCAGCGAGGTGCTCATTGAGTATAAACAAAGGTATCCACATTGGCAGAAGCTTGTTTACGGTGTGTTCATGGCAAACCGGAAGCTAAAGCAGCACTTTCAAAGTCATCCTATAACAGTGGTAAGTTCAGCTCCTTTGGGAGACATCATTCAGAACAGGGAAGCCACAGGTCGAATCGCCAAGTGGGCCATTGAGCTTGGGCCTTATGGCCTGAAGTATATGCCCCGTACTGCCATCAAGTCTCGAGCCTTGGTGGATTTTATCAATGATTGGACAGAGTTGCAAGCACCTGAGGAGAAGCCGGACAATACGTATTGGACTATTCACTTTGATGGGTCCAGGCAGTTAGAAGGATCAGGGGCTGGAGTTGTCTTAACTTCCCCTCGAGGTGACAAATTTCGTTATGTGCTCCGGCTCATGTTTCCTTGCACTAACAATGCAGCTGAATACGAGGCCTTGCTCCATGGTCTCCGAATGGCTAAGGAAATGAATTTAAGCCGGGTAAGGTGCTTGGGTGACTCAGACCTCGTGGCTCAACAGGTCTCAGGCACGTGGGATTCTAAGGATCCCCTTTTGGCAGCTTATCGCCATGAAGTTGATGCTGTAGCTGGGTACTTCAAAGGGTATCAGGTGGAGCACATTGACAGAAGGAAGAATGAGGCGGCTGATGCTTTAAGCCGGTCGGGCTCTCAGCGTAAGCCGGTGCCGCCTAACACCTTTCTTGACGTTCTACATAATCCTTCTGTCAAGGTACCTACAGAGGAAGAGCTTGCAGTGCCAGACCCGGAGATACAGTTGGTGGCTGCACTTCACGTCATCCCGGATTGGACATTGCCATATTTGGCTTATATGACCCGGGGAGAGCTGCCTGAGGATGAGACCTTGGCGAGACAAATTGTCAGACGGTCCAAATCCATGACAATTGTTAACGGCGAGTTACATCATCTCAGTGTCACAGGGGCGTTCCAGCGTTGTGTGTCGCCTGCAGAGGGTCAAGAGATACTTCGAGAAATCCATGAAGGAGATTGTGGTCATCATGCCGGCTCAAAATCTCTGGTGGCCAAGGCTTTCCGTCATGGTTTTTATTGGCTGACGGCTCATGCTGATGCAGAAGATCTTGTTAGCAAATGTGATGGGTGTCAAAAGTTCTCAAGACGAGCTCATGTGCCGGCTCAGGAGTTGAGGATGATTCCAATTACTTGGCCGTTTGCAGTCTGGGGGCTTCCTGTTCAAACATAGGTCGTATTCGAACCAAAGAGAACATAGCTGTCGATACCCATTTGATTGGCATCGCCAAGCCACTGGGGGTTATATGATCGTATCCGAATCTTAGCTTAACCCCTTTGGAACGGTTTACTGATCGTATCCGAATCAGAAGCCTGTAAAGTATTTTGATTATTCTGAAACCTTGTGGAAAGCATTTTAAGATGTTTTTTGTCTTGCCGGCTTAATATTCGTCACCCCAGGTTATTAAGTGCCGGGTGAACATTATATGAGCCGGGAAGATCATCAAAGGATTGCAGAATAAGGCAAGCAAAATTTAAAATGCCAAGGAAGTAAAAGCCAGAAATATACAGCCATGGCGGCTTATGGAAAGCATTAAGTGATAAGAAGATGCACGAAGGCATGATGAGCATTAAGAAGTTCTTTCTACCCTATTACAAGAATCCCCGAGTCTGAATAGATGAAGCATTGTTTTTTGGCCAAACACCTGGTGATTCACTCCTTCGGCGGGCTTGAGGGCTCCGGGTTATCCTTCTCCACTTCTCCGTCGGCTGTTTTGTCCTGGAAAGTTGATGAGGCCCAATCAATGCCGCTCAAAGCTTCAAATTCAGCTTCATCATCTATTAAACCGGCCGGGTCCACTTCAGGGGCAAAAGTATGCTTACGAATTGGAGGGATCAGGCTGATTTGATCATATGGAGCGTTTGGGATCCTCCGGTTCTCACTATCATAAGCCGGCGCATACTTGCTAAGGTCAGTGTCGTTTCCAATAAGGGTAGCCACGGGACGTATGGCTTTGACACAGGCAGTGAAGTCATGATCATCAAAGTCATTGCCGTCTTCCTTTAGACTCGGGTGTCCAAGAGCAAGGTTTGACGGGTCTAGTTCTGGGAACCATGCTTTGGCCCAGCTCAATGCGGCTACGGCCCCGGCTCTTGAGGATGCCCGCTGAGGGAGTCCTAGATTAGGGGGTGTCTGGCTGGCCGGACTATGACCTCCGGCCGGACTCTCGGACTATGAAGATACAAGATTGAAGACTCCGTCCCATGTCCGGATGGGACTTTCCTTGGCGTGGAAGGCAAGCTTGGCGATACGATATGAAGATCTCCTCCCATTGTAACCGACTCTATGTAACCCTAGCCCTCTCCCGTGTCTATATAAACCGGAGAGTTTTAGTCCGTAGGACGAACAACAATCATACCACAGGCTAGGTTCTAGGGTTTAGCCACTTCGATCTCGTGGTAGATCTACTCTTGTACTACCCATATCATCAATATTAATCAAGCAGGAGTAGGGTTTTATCTCCATCGAGAGGGCCCGAACCTGGGTAAAACATCGTGTCCCTTGTCTCCTGTTACCATCCGCCTAGACGCACAGTTCGGGACCCCCTACCCAAGATCCGCCGGTTTTGACACCGACATTGGTGCTTTCATTGAGAGTTCCTCTGTGTCGTCGCCTTTAGGCCTGATGGCTTATCCGCTTGTCAATCGCGATGTGGTCCGGGATGAGACTTTTCTCCCCGGACAGATCTTCGTATTCGGCGGCTTTGCACTGCGGGCCGACTCGTTCGGCCATCTGGAGCAGATCGAAAGCTACGCCCCTAACCATCAGGTCAGGTTTGGAAGCTTAAACTACCCAGCCGACATCCGCGGGGACTTAATCTTCGACGGATTCGGGCCACGACCGGGCGCACCGCACTGTCTCGATGGGCATGATCTAGCTCTGCCGCCGGAAAGCGCTCAGAGTGCCGCTCAGGTGTCAGCTCCGACCATTAGCTCGGAGCCCACTACGCCAGTCAGGGACGGACGGTTGGATGCCGCCCCGGGAACTGCAACCTCTACGGTGATAGAGCCGGGTACCAGCCTAGTCCCTCGCAAGGCCCGTGACTCCAAGGTGCCGGAGTCCGATCCGGACTCCATAAATCCCGCACCCCTTTCGATCGAACCCGATTGGGCTTCGAGCATGGAGTTCACCGCAGCGGACGTCTTTCAGCACTCGCCCTTTGGCGATATCCTAAATTCGCTAAAGTCTCTCTCTTTGTCGAAAGAACCCCGGTCGGACTACGGTCGGGGTGGTTGGGATGCGGACGACGAAGTTCGAACCCCACCCACCACCCACTTGATAGCCACTGTCGACGATCTAACCGACATGCTCGATTTCGACTCTGAAGATATCGACGGTATTGGCGCTGATAAAGGAGACGATCAAGAACCAGCACCTATAGGGCGCCGGAAAGCCACCTCATCATATGATGTATGGATGGTGGACACATACAACAGAAACGACAACGAGGACCAAAAGAATGCAGCCAGGGATCACTCCCCCGAAAAACAATCAAAGCGGTGGCGTAAGCGCAAGGCCAAACCCCACCTCGACAAAGACCCAGCCATAGAGCAGGGTGAATCAACGGACGATGAACATGCCGTCGAGCATCCGTCCAAACAGGGCGGACAATCCGAACAACCAATCCCCGAGAAAGATAATAGCCCGGACGACCTCACACCAGACAAATTGCTGGAACATCAAAACCTCCACCAAAGGCTCGTCGCCACTACACGTAGCCTGAGAAAGCAGAAGCGGAGGCTCAAGACAGCGGAAGATGCACTCAGGATCAGATGGGGCAAAGTACTCAACACCGCACACAAGTACGGCAGTAGTCGCCATACAAAGAGCTATCCGAAGCGGAAACTACTACCGGAATTTGACGAAGAGGCCATAAAGCCCCCACAGTCAAAAAATAAGGAAGCCACAAGGTCGGATAGACGACCCTATGATCAATCTCACGCATCAAAGGACGCCGCACTCAATATGGTGCACGATCCGTCCAAGAACTGGATTCAGAAAACTGGCCCAACCAGATCCATCTATAGGCCAAGAAAGCAAGCTCCAGTGAGTGATACAATGCATAAAATACCCGAACACCGCGGCACACCTAAATACAGGGGCGCCGCACACCCCCTATGTTTTACCGATGAGGTGCTGGACCATGAATTCCCAGCCGGATTCAAGCCAGTAAACATAGAAGCATACGACGGAACAACAGACCCTGGAGTCTGGATCGAGGACTACATCCTCCACATACACATGGCCAGAGGAGACGACCTCCACGCCATAAAATACTTACCCCTTAAGCTCAGAGGGCCAGCCCGGCATTGGCTTAAAAGCCTTCCCGAAAGCACCATGGGAAGTTGGGAAGTGCTTGAGGATGCTTTCTAGGCAAATTTTCAAGGGACCTATGTCCGACCCCCGGATGCAGATGATCTGAGTCATATAACTCAGCAGCCCGGAGAGTCAACCCGGAAACTCTGGAACATATTCCTTATAAAAAAGAATTAGATAGTCGACTGTCCGGACGCAGAGGCCCTAGCAGCTTTCAAGCATAGCGTCCGAGACGAATGGCTCGCCAGACACCTCGGCCAAGAAAAGCCGCGAACAATGGCCGCATTAACAAGCCTCATGACCCGTTTTTGTGCAGGAGAGGATAGCTGGTTGGCGAGAAGCAGCACCAGTGACCCGAACACGTACGAACCCAGAGATGGGAACGAGAAGCCGCGTCGTAACAAAGAACCGGGCCGGATAAAGGACAACAACCCGATGAGCACGGCAGTAAACGCCGGATTCAAAAGCTCTCGGCAAAATCAGAAAAAGCCGCCCCCAAAGACGATAGGGACAAGCTATCCAATCTCAACAAAATTTTGGACAAAATATGTCAAATCCACAGCACTCCGGGGAGACCTGCAAACCATACCCACAGAGATGGTTGGGTCTTTAAGCAGTCCGGCAAGCTCAACTCTGAACACAAGGGGCTCAACACACCAAGCGAAGATGACGATGCACCCCACAAGCAGAACACCGAAGAACAAAAGAAGTTCCCACAAGAAGTCAAGACAGTAAATCTACTTCATGTGACAAAAGGGAAGAGCAGAACGGCACCTACGAAGACACGCGCCGTACAGCCAGCCCCGGAGGAGCAACCCCACTGGTTGTTACAACCAATCACCTTCGATCATAATGATTACTCCAGAGGAGACCAGAACGCAGGCTGGACTGGTCGTAAATCCAATTATTAACGGACTCCAATTTACAAACGCCCTTATGGACGGCGGCAGCGACATGAACCTGTTATATCAGGACACAGTCCGCAAACTCGGGGTAAACCCAGTTATAATCCACCTCGGCAACATTTCCTTTCAAGGAGTAACGCCAGGCCCGAATACCCCAAGTATGGGTTCCCTTACGTTAGAAGTCATGTTCGGATCACCCGACAACTTCTGAAGCGAGAAGCTAACATTCCACATCGCCCCATTCGTAAGTCGCTATCAAGCACTACTGGGACGTGAAGCTTTCGCCCGCTTTAACGCAATACCACATTACGCATCCCTTACACTAAAAGCCCAGCCCAAAGGGCATCATTTCATTACAGGGGAACATAAATTGACCCCCAAAGTACGGGCAGGGGTGCGGCTGCCTAGACAGCCGCCCACAAATCCAGCCCTACTATCCCGGACACGGCTCGACGAGTCCGGCGTTAACATGCTTAATAGCCGCATACCCCCGTGCAAGGGGCTCCGTGTGCTCACGCCCGGAGACAATACGGCCCAACTCTTGCTCCAACTATATTTTATATTATTTCGATATAGATTTCTCGCACGCTTATTTTTTACTAAGTTCCTCTCTTTCACAGACGAACATCATGCTACGCCCGTCCAGGATACGCCACAACGGAGACACAGGCGCACACGTGCAGCAGGGACCCGTTTCAAGGATTCTTTTTAGATTAAGACCCTGCGTAAACCTGTTTTACTGTCTCTTGTTGATAACATCCCCCGGTTTTATCTATAGCCGAGGAGGAGGCTGGCGTCTTGGCATGTGGCCAGGCCAGAATTTTTGCACGTACCTGGACACTAGGGGCTTTTCTACCAAGGGCTCTATTTCGGCCCGTCTTCGTAAAGACCGAATACCTTAGGGAGTGTTCGGCGTCGCGAGTTTGGCCCTATATGCATCAGCTCCGAATCATGTCTTTGGTCAAATTTTGGGTTTGCCCGGCTCCTGTGTTTTGCTGCCTTACGTTCCGTTATATCGGCTAACGCGGCACCAGGAGAACTACTGCGATTGTGCCCCGGTTTGGCCAGGTGAGCACCTCAGTAGAGAAAGCCGAAAACTGACTGACATGATATAGCGAGAGACTGGTCAACCACTCGATGACTTTCGGAATCTTTAGGATTCCCCCGCATTAATGAAGGGTCGCTTCCCGGTCAGGCACACTAGCGCCCCGAATTCGGGTGAGCGCGGTGCCCCTAGGGGCTATTTAGTAGCGCAACTGTCAAACTCCTATGGCTAAGTGAAAGTGATAAAGCATTATAGTCCGGTTGCCTAGTTCGCCGTGCCACCACCTCCTTTGTAGGACCAAGACGTTGGATTAAGTGTGAAAAGGCGCCTTTTTGCGAACACCGCTACATTCTATGCGTGGGGGCTGAAGCCAACGACTGCCATCTTTCAGGTTATATACAAATATATACATTAAACGGCCGCACAGGAGGCATCATAATTCTTGCAAGCACAAGTATAAAAGGCTTTCTTCATAAAAAATTCGTTTTACAAATAGTATAAGCTATTCGAACACAATTTCGAGCACTGCGACTCTATTATACGAGCGCCAGGAAGAACTTCCTCAAAATAGTGCTTGGCAGATACTCGACTTTTGTCCGAATCCCGGGACGCAATAACACTGGCCTTCATATCCGCCCAGTATGTTTTGACACGGGCAAGAGCCATTTGTGCGCCCTCTATGCACGCCGACCTCTTCATTGCATCAGCATGCGGCACCGAACCAAGGAACTACTGCACCAAGCCAAAATAACTCTTCGGCTCCGGCTTCTCCGGCCAGAGACGACTCGCAACATACCTCATGGCGAGTCCGGATAACCTGTTCAGCTCCGCCCAGGCGGCCAAACGGTCAGATACTGACAGTGGGCGTTGTGGATTGTGGAACTGCGACCAAAAAAGCTCTTCCAATCCATGGTCACCTCGGCCGCGGAAGTGTTCGGTCGCGTCCGCCGCACTTGCTGCCAAATCCAAATAAGCATTTTCCGCACTCCACTGCCGGTCTAATGGAGCATACTTGGGACCTTTGAACTTCATCCGCAACATATAAGGCTTTCCAGTGGTGATATCTCCGGCCTGACGCAGCTCCTCCTTCATCGCTCTCATTGCAGAGCGAGTATCCTTGGCTTCGGCAGTGATCTTTTCAAGGTCCTTCTGAGCCGCCCTATCTTCCTGTTCAAGAATTTTACAGCGGTCGGTAGCATCCTTCAATTTTATGGCCATCTCGGCTATTACCTTCTTGCTCTGGCAGTGAGCAGCCTGTTCGGCTTTTAGCTCTTCAGCCGCTTTAACGGCAGCCGCATCACTTTTCCTTGCTTGCTCCTTGGCTCGGGCAAGTTCTGCCTGAAGGTTCTCCACGGCAGCAGCACCATCTACATTAAACACATATATATAAGGCCCGAGCATCGAGCTCCTATTACCGGATGTCCTTGGAACATACCTTGAGCCTCGTCTAGCCGCTTATTTACAAGCGCGATGTCGGCATCTGCTACGTCAAGTTGTCGCTTTAGTTCGGCAGATTCATCAGTCCGGCTAGCCACCGAACGCCTCGCCACCTTCATGGAATAGGCGACATATTATACCTGGGGTTATGATCCTCTGTGCACCGTCACTCGTGACGACACACAGAGTCTCAGGGGCTACTATTTATACAGGGCGCATTTAACATGCGGCTCTACCAAATGGTACACCTTTTTACGTACCTCAAAGCCTATTAGTAAACTCCTGGCAGCCTCGTACAATCCGCTTTCCGTGGATGAAATCTTTCCAATTACCCTATTCAGCAACATACAGTGTTCTTCTGAGATGGACGCCCTACCAAGCAGATCCTTCAGCCCCTCCGACGGCGCGCCAAAGGATGCCGGACTAGCTTGATGACCTTTTCCAGAGTCCAGACTCGGAAAAACCCTCCGGGACGACACCTCGGGGTCGCCAGCCTCGTGAGACGGTGCAACAAGGGGAGGCGTTTCGCTCTCTATCATCTCTGGACGAAGATCCCCTGAAGATGAGCTCTGCTGAGAAGGGTTGAGATCCGAACTGCAAGATAATGTTTCGGTTATTTTCCTCAGAAATAAAACAGGAGTGTCATTCATTATGGACCCCCTCCCTTCACTTATGTCTCGGGGGAGAGCGGGTCCCCTTTAGGGGGCGATTCGGCCGGGGCGTTCTTCGGTGATGAACCCTCTGGCGAAGATTTCTTCCCCCGTTTTGAGGTTATCACCTCCGGGTCTTTAGAGGTAGTCCTTTTCTTTCCCTGGTCGGGGGAATTTTCGATTCTTCCCTTCCTAACAGCCTCCTTCGCGGAGGCGGTAGCTCCTTGGTTCCCCCCTTCACCTTACGCCAAAAGCGCGACCTCCAGCATCCTGGTCAGGGGATTCGGCACGGTCTCGGGCAAGGGGGCTGGACACCTGATAAGCTTTGCCTTCGCTATCCATTCCTGTTCAAAGGACAACTCTGTTAAAGGGTAATTTTGTGATAAAAATATGGATGGTGTGTCCAAATACGGGGCTACTTACTTTAGCATCCGGGCGATTGCAGCTCAGACCTGCGTCCTCGGACAAATCCGGACACATTGCTTGCGATCCGAAGAACAATTTGTACATCTCCATGGGTGTCATTCCCATGAAAATGTTCTATGACTCGCGGTCCCTCCGGATTGAACTCCCACAGGCGGAGAGGTCGACGTTTGCAGGGCAGTGTGCGGCGAATCACCATGACTTGCGCCACTACGGTCAAATTGATATCTCTTTCTATAAGATCTCGAATATGGCCCTGCAGCAAGGGCACGTCTTTGGGCGGCCCCCAGGTAAGTCTTTCATTAACCCATGACGCCAGACGCGATGGGGGACCCGAGCGAAAAGTAGGTGGTGCCACCCATGTGGTGCCCCTAGGGGCTGTGATGTAAAACCAGTCCCGTTGCCATAAGTCAAGCTCCTCTTGAAAAGAGCTTTCGGGCCATGGAGCGTCGTCCATCTTACTTATTATAGCTCCTCCGCACTCAGCGTGCTGCCCCTCGATTATTTTCGGTTCCACTTTGAAGGTTTTTAACCACAATCCGAAGTGAGGAGGGATATGGAGGAAGGCCTCGCACACGAAAATGAATAATGAGATCTGGAGGATGGACTTCGGAGCTAGGTCGTGGAACTCCAGCCCATAATAAAACATAAGCCCCCTCACGAAGGGATCGATCGGGAAGCCTAGCCCCCGAAGGAAGTGAGATGCGAACACCACGCTCTCACCGGGCTGGGGAGCAGGAATAGCTTGCCCTTGAGCAGGCAGTCTATGCGAGATTTCACCGGTTACATACCTGGCATCTCTCAGCTTACGCACATCTTCTTCCATAATGGATGAAGGCATCCACCGGCATTGAAGGTCGGAGCCGGACATCGTCAACAGTCCGAAGCGCCTAGAACTAGAGCTTTGGGTGTTGGAACTCGAAGCAAAGGGCGGATTTGATTGGTTTAAGAAGAAGGGAGCCGGGCCTTGGTTCCTTTATAAAGGAGGTGAATACCAAGAGCCCTCCCCGTAACCGTTTGAGACTCGCTTTCAATTAGGGAGTCATACCAAAGGCACGGTTGGGTTACCCACGCCCGTATTGATGAGAATCCCGAAATAAGGGGACATGATCTCTGCTTTGACGAGACATGCCAAGGAAACCGCCTCGCTAAGCGTGCTGAGGTGGAACATTAAAGATGATTCGAATAAAGGCTTGGCTGTGGCGTGATGTCATGCAGCAAAATACGTCTGCAAATCTGATTGGTGCACATATTATTCTCTCTACAGTGGAGCGTGGAACTTATTTTGCAGAGCCAGACACTATCTTGGTGTTCAACATCTTCTATGAAGTATTCGGAGGAGGAACCCGCCTTGGAATGCCGAAGACAACTTGCATGCCAGACTCGTCGTCATTGAAGCCTGGTTCAGGGGCTACTAAGGGAGTCCTCGATTAGGGGGTGTCCGGCTGGCCGGACTATGACCTCCGGCCGGACTCTCGGACTATGAAGATACAAGATTGAAGACTCCGTCCCGTGTCCGGATGGGACTTTCCTTGGCGTGGAAGGCAAGCTTGGCGATACGATATGAAGATCTCCTCCCATTGTAACCGACTGTGTAACCCTAGCCCTCTCCGGTGTCTATATAAACCGGAGAGTTTTAGTCCGTAGGACGAACAACAATCATTCCATAGGCTAGCTTCTAGGGTTTAGCCACTTCGATCTCGTGGTAGATCTACTCTTGTACTACCCATATCATCAATATTAATCAAGCAGGAGTAGGGTTTTACCTCCATCGAGAGGGCCCGAACCTGGGTAAAAACATCGTGTCCCTTGTCTCCTGTTACCATTCGCCTAGACGCACAGTTCGGGACCCCCTACCTGAGATCCGCCGGTTTTGACACCGACACGTGCCTTAAGTCTTGGATCCGCTGAGGAAGAAAGGCAAGGTCTTCAATACATCTTGCAAAAGGCGGGGATGTGGAGTTGATAAGGCTACAATGTCCAAGGCACGTTGTGTCCCGGAGTATAGCTATTCCACTAAAGTGTACACTGCTTTAAGTTTGATCAGCGTGTTCTTCTTCAGGTTGAGACTCCTGGAGCCTGTATATGCACAAACATAACGGTAAGCCGGAAGTAATTATTACAATAGTCATTGTAAGGTTGCAATGTTTAAGGCTGTTTCACAATAACTTACCAAAGATGGCTGAGACCATTTGGGATATTTGTTGTTTTAAGTTGGACAGCTCGGTTGTTGCTTCTGCAAGGGATGCTTCGGCTGTCTCGGCCCGAGTCACCAGGGAATCCTTTTCATTAGCCCAAGTTTTCTTCTCCGACTCAAAAGTCTTCTTTAGTTTCTCATTTTTAGAGACACTAAATTCAAATTCGGAGTTAGCTTTCTGCGTCTCAAGCTCTTGAGTTTCCAGACGACTATTCAGGGCAGCGAGCTCTGATTCAAATTGACTTATGGCAGCCTGCATTGACACCGGGTTATGGTAATGATTCTAGTAAAGTAACATTTAAGTCCCAAGTACTTTACAAGTAAAGATACTTGGCACTTGGGGGCTAATGTATGCTGAAGAATTTTTAACTTTATCCTGCCGGGTCACACATATTAAGTCTCAAGCACCTTACAAGTAAAGATACTTGACACTTGGGGGCTAATGTGTATTGCAAATTTAAAAGCCTTATGTTATACCGGGTTAAGTAAATTCTTTTTAAGCTAGATAAGTTAACAAGTAAAAGCAGGTTTCTAAGTCTACAACATATTTGTTCATAAGCAATAGACTTGCGGGCTAGTACAGTATGTAAGACTCAGATAAAAGTATAAGTTATACCTCAGATTTATGCTGTATTTGTTTCACCATGTCAACTTCCAGGTCACAGCTATTGTGCACTTGATTCAGATAGTCTGAGACTATATCACCAATGCTTAGGTGAGTATATTCCGTAATGTCCTGCTTGGCTTTTCGGTGTTAGGCAAATTCTTCCTTGGCGGTACATTTGGCAAGGACGGTAGGCCGCCCTGGTTCAACAAACTGAGACTTCACAATCTCAACTTCCGGGTCATTTGTCTTGACCGGGCTAGGAGTCTCCGGGTCACTTGTGTGGAGAATGTCTTCGGCGGGTGGTTCAGAGGTTGGCACTGGAATATCAGAAGCCGGGTCAGGTGGCGGTTGATGGATAGAGCTGTCTGGGGCAGACGCATTAATCACCGGTTCAGCCATGACCGGTTCTTCGGACGACTTATTCTTCTTTGCCCGTTTACTGGGCTTCACTTGCATACTGTTAACAAAAGCAGAAGGATGAATACACAAGCATGGGTAAGGTAAAAAGTGCATAAGTTTACATTACCCGGGAGCAGTTTTGAAAGTTGGCATGTTTGACTGCATGGATTCACCGGAAGAAGGAGAAGTATCCTGATAATTGGAGTCGGACAAATTAAGAGGATGACAAATCAAGCCTGCTAAAGGTAAAACAGAACGTAAGTCGGAGATAACCTCAGTCCGATGCTTCCTGGTTACGTCAGGTAAGCCTGAGGAGAGTTCCGCATCCTTGTTGTTCCGGGTCTGCCTCCGGTTCTCAAGCTGTTGTTGCTTCAAAATAAATTGAGGATCTTGTTTAGCAAGTGCATGTGAAAATCTTACTTTTCGGGTCTTTTTCTTTGGCAAAGGCTCTGAGTCGGAGGAGATTATAGTTACCTATTCATTCGCCGCTCGCCTGTTTCCTGTATCCTACTAAAAGGGATAGAATGTCAGGCAGGTGATGACAAGGGAAGTAAAAACAAAATTGTTAAGATTACCTCTTCATCATCTGAAGAACTGTCCTCCAATCTGAGTAAGTCAGAGGCACTGGGTTTCTTCTTCTTTGAGGTTCCCGCCTTGGCGGCTTTCCTTTCGGCTTTCTTGGTCGTCCTGGCTTGCTTGGCAGCCTCATGGTCATATTTGGCTTTCCAGAAGATATCATTGGCCTGTGGAAAGTTAAGGAATTATGAGTACCAAGAAAGGTATAATATGGCAAAAATATTTGTTACGATTGATAACTTACTGCAGGGGCCGGGTTATTCTTGCAAAATGGAAGTAAGCCGAAGGCGTTGCTCGTCACGGTGCCCTCTTTCAGCAGTGACTGGGTCGTAGCATCCACCACGTCATCTGGTAAGTCGTCAGGACTATGGCGTAATGGATCATTATTTCCGCATGTATAAGTACACATTAAGCCGGGACGGCGGCTTAATGGAAGTATTCGCCAAGTGACCCAGACTTGGACCAGATCGATGCCGTTTAACCCATTTCCCAAGAGAGCTTTAATCTTCCTGATGGTGGAATTGAGAGGCACGTGTTCAAGGGTTGTCAGCTTGTCTGGTAGTTGATGGTTAGACTCAAGGCGCAGGGTGCGAAAGCCGGGCAGAGGTTTTTCATGAGCCGGAGAAGTGTCCTGACATTAGAACCGCGTCTGGTTCCAAGTTTTTGGGTGACTCGGCAACTCAGCATAAGGGAAAAGACAGTCTCTCCGTCGCTGGATTGAGATGCCGCAAAGCTCAAGACTGGGCCCGTTGGCGCGTTCATTTTGCCGGTTCATATAAAAATGTTCCCTGAACAAAAGCAGACTTGGCTCTTCTCCCAGGTATACCTCGCAGAAGACTTGGAAATTGCAAATATTTGACACAGAATTGGGTCCGATGTCTTGAGGTCTAAGGTCAAAGAAATTTAAAACCTCTCTGAAGAATTTTGCGCCGGGAGGAGAAAATCCACGGCTCATATGATCAGTAAAAATTATTACTTCCCCGGCTTTGGGGTGAGGTTTTTCTTCAGACGGGTCAGGGGCACGGTAAGACATGACATCCTTTTTTGGCAGATGCCCAGACTTCACAAATTCAGCCAGTTTGCTGTTGGTAACTATGGATGGAACCCAATTGCAAGTCACAGGGGCCTTGGTAGCCTTAGGAGCCATCACAACAATTGGCCTTTGGAAAAACAAGAAGATGCGGTTCAATTTTTAACCCGGGAGGAAAATCCTAATTATTCAAAGTGGCGGCTTAATGAGGGGACTAATGGTATAAGGATGACTGTGTAAACAATATTTAAGCCGTTACAAGTATCAACAACGGTTCAAAAATTGTTTGGATCATTTATTTAAGCCGGACACCTTGACAGTTGTGTTTCAGGGCATTTACCAGACGAGGGCTTTCCGGGTGATAAAAACAAGTTTCAGAGAGGACAGTTATTACTCTGGATCAAAATATTTCTCTGGAAAGAAAATTTTCTAGACCTAAAAACAGAACAGAGAAGCTCATATACTCGAAGAGGGTTTCTAAACAAGGGAAATGAGATCTATTTCTGTGCAAGATCAACACAAGGAAGCACCGCAGCAGTTCTATGTAGTTCTTGCGATCTAAACAGGGCGTTGGAGGAAAGAACTAGTGAGGGTTTGCGTCGGGCAGTGATGAACGCCGACGAACTCGGCAAGGTCCTAATGCAGATCTGAGGAAGGGAACGAGAGGAACTCACGGATGCGGACGAGCTGTGGAGGTTCGCCGTCGATCTCTGGTCTACGTCAGGTTGATGCAGCGGCCTGAGTCGGTGAAGACGAGGGGTTCGACGGTGGCGGCGGCAGAGCTCGGGAGGAGGCAAGAGGAAGAAGACGACTGGGGGAAAGACCTAGGTCGCCCTATTTATAAGGGAGGACTGACCGAGAGGGTGCAAAAAACGAGGAGATAACATTCATTATCCAGCGGCTCTGGCGCCTCGATTCTCGGGATGGTCAGTAAAGACAAAGATCCGTTGAAGATGTGACGGAATGAAAATAAAGCTTTAATGAAGATGACGTCACAGTGATTTAACCCAGATTGAGATGATGATGTCATGGTGAGTTAAAATCCTTCGCGCAAGATAAAAGACTTCAGGAGGGTTCATAAGGTATTTTAAGATTGACATGAACCGGTTCAATTCAATCTGGGGCCTAATGTTGGGGATATAACTATTTGTGTAAGCCGCCCAGGAGGGGCCGGGTTACGCAAAGAGGATTACCCAGAGGGAAGCCCAAGACCAAAGTATGAAGATGGCGGTTCATAGAGAGCTTAAGGCCCGCATGTGACTTGAGGCCCGTTGTAGTAAACCGCCATAGTAATATACTTGTATCATAAGGTAGACTTAACTAGTCACCGAGCCGGACATTGTGTATAAGTCGGTTGGGACTCTGTAAGTCGCAGGGCGTGAACCCGTGTATATAAGGGGACGACCTGCGGGCGACTTAGGGCAAGAAACAACTCATCGAGAGCTAGGCATAGCGTATTTCACTCCCTGGTCATCGAAACATCAATACAAACCCAACTAGACGTAGGCCTTACCTTCATCGTAAGGGGCCGAACTAATATAAACCCTCTCGTGTCCTTTGTCCCGATTAAACCCTTCAAGCTTCCTAGTTGCGATGGCTCCACAACTAAGTACTTTCACGAGGACATCTGACGTGACAATTCCACGACAACCTGGGTATTCTAGCGTTTGCCTGCTTCTTTTGGACTGCCACCCAGGCTCAAAGGGATCAAGAGATTATTCATGCTAGAAACTTCCGTGTGCAGCCACAAGCTACTATCGGCTCTATCATAGTTGATTAAGTCGTGTGAACTCTTACAGTGGTAGACTAGCAGATGTAGGGGATGTAGGTTGGTACGGTCTACCCGTTCGTAAGGTGCAAACGCTTCCGAAAGACTATGTCTCGGTCATCCGTTTCTCAAACACCATGAAGTGCAAGAAATCAACGGAGGAGATCGAGTCTTGTGGGGAAAAGTGCGCAAACCTCTGCAGAGTGTATAAATTAGTAATGGTTAGCGGTGTCCCTGGTTATGGATGTTTTTGAGTATCTAGTACTTAGATTATCACGTGAATCTCATCATGTTACTTTAATTAAATTTGTTTGGTTAATGATGATGCTTAATTGGGATTGAGAGGGTGTCTACACTCTCAATGTTTAACAACAACCATGATAGTTAAATAAAATTTATTCCTTTGCAGTAGGGAAAAATTGGCTTTATGCAAAACTGTAACCATAGAGCATTCCATCAGCCATATATGCATGTAGTATAGCATTATTTCTTCATTACTCTCTATGTGTTACATGCCAGCATATTCCATGTGCTGACCCGTTTTCGGGCTGCAACGTTCATGTTGCAGACTTTTCAGACGACAAGTAAGATGCCTTAGGATCGTGGTCCTATACTCAGTGATGCTGTTGGAGTTGACGGACTCACTTATCTTCCAAGCCTTCCACTATTATCGTTATTAGATGGCCTTAAGCCATATTTATTGTAATAAGTTCTCCTTTGGAGACATTCGATGTAATAAGTGTGTTATTGCTACTCTGTCATAAATCCTTCGAGTACTGTGCATGTCAGCATTACTGATCCAGGGATGACACTGATGCACAGAGATCAGACTGTTTGAGGTCTGGTCGCTACAAGATGGTATCAGAACACACGTTGACTGTAGGACACGACCACTAAGCTAAAATCCCTAGATCACTACTCACTCTTCTCATTTCTGACTCCTCATCTTTTCTACTCTTTTAGGATGGCACATGCAAGGAACAAGTTCACGCAACCAGATGAAGATACACCCTTTGGACACCACTTGAAGGAAGTCACTAGATACCTGAACATCGGAGTACCAAGCTTCATCGGGACCTACATAGCCACCCTACCAGAACAAGCGCATTGGATGATTCAAGTTCAAGTTCCTGGAACGACGTTCATGCCCGTCACTGAGCCCATAGAGTTTTCTTTTGATGCACCAACCTGGAGTCTAGGAAAGAGCATGACAGCCCACATCACCATGGGACCCATTGGAGAATTTTACCACAAGGATCTCAAGGATACTATCTACCAGATTTGTGCGCGCCGAGATGAGCAATGGGAGATGATCAGTACCAAGAAGGATAGATCAATTGCAGCTTTCATCCAGGAGTTAAACCAGCACATTCGTCGCCAGGAGAACCAGTGTGCGCAGGCATGATATATCTGAAGAAGGTTATGACCAAGATCATGGAGTTAGAGGAAGAACTCAAGTATACATGCGATGGATATGAGGAAGAAATAGCAACACTCGTGGAGAAGAATGAAGATCTGAAGAAGAAGCGAAAGGTGTTTATGGGATTTCCCGCGACTGGAGGAGAAGACGATGATTGCACTTGTCCAGAGAACTACATCATCATCGGCGACACCGACTCGGACCCAGACGATAGCGATGATGACTATGTTGATGAAGCTGGAGCAGATATCATGGAGTCTTCAATGGAGCAGTTTTTCTAGTTGACCACCCTAACAGTAGTAGTATTTCCCCCATTTATATAGTATAGTCCGAGCACTTTGTAACGATAGTTAGATCGATTGTACGCCCTTGTTTGAATTAAATGAAGTGATTTGTTTGCTTTTGTCTCATGTGCATATGGGTAGTGTTTTCCCTCTAGACCTCATTCTATTCTATTTTCTTATCTCTTCTAAACCCTCAGATGCCTCCGAGAAGTGACAATGGATTTGCTTTCCCACCGGAGCTCACTCAGTTGATCCAACATCAGAATGCATTGATGTAGTTACTAGTCCAGAATCAGAATCACAGGAACAACAACAACAACAACCCACCACCACCACCACCTGTTGATCACTTAACCCGTTTCCTTAGACTGAATCCACCAGTGTTTTTTAGTAGCACCGAGCCGATAGTTGCAGATGATTGGCTCCGCAAGACAGGAAGGGAGTTGACCACTGCAGGATGCACAGATGCGGAGAAGTTGCATTTTGCCGCACATCAGCTAGATGGACCCGCAGGATCATGGTGGGAGAATTTCACAGCCACTTACCCTATTGACACTGTCACATGGGATCAGTTTGAGCAAGCTTTCCGTATTGCCCATGTTTCAGCAGGAGCTATGGCCATGAAGAAGCCTGAGTTTCACAACTTGCGCCAAGGAGGACGGACAGTTGGCCAGTATGTGGATGACTTTAGTAAGCTAAAACGTTATGCCCAGATGACGTTGCTACAGATGCAGCTAAGCAGGAGAAGTTTCTGGAAGGATTGAATGATGAGCTGAGCATGCAGTTGATGGCAGCAAGCTTCAACAATTACCAGGAGTTGGTAGATAGAGATCTCATGATTGAAGGGAAGAAGCAGCATATTGACAACTGCAAGAGGAAGTATGGACAAGGAAAGTACAATTCTGGAGCTCAGCAGAAGCCTCGTTTTACCCCGAAGTCGGGAGGACATTTTTAGCATACCCATGGAGGAGGGAGCTCGCACAATCATAATGGCTCCAGGAATGGTAATGGGAATGGAGGAAGCAACGGCCAGAACCGTACCAACCCATCAACCCCAGCTAAGAGAGATCTGAGCCAAGTCAGTTGTTTTAAGTGTCAGAAGACTAGACATTATGCCAATGAATGTCCTGAAGCCCAGAATGGAAATGGCAATGGAAGCTCTGGGAAGAAGCCGAACCCTTTCAACAGGAGACAGGTGAACCACATAAACGTGGAGGAGGTTGAAGCCCAGCCAGATGCAGTAATAGGTATGTTTTTGGTTAAGTCATTTACCGCAGTCGTTCTTTTTGATACTGGTGCATCGCCTTCATACATATCAAGGGGATTCGTGGATAAGTATAAGCTGCCAACCCAAACTCTTAGGTCACCCATGTTAGTAACCTCGCCTGGAGCAGAGTATATGGCTAGTTTATGGTGTGATCGGTTGCCATTAAGGATTGGTAACTACATGTTTCCCTCGGACCTAATAGTATTGGAATCAAAAGTATTGGATTGATATTAGGCATGGATTGGTTATAGAAGTATGGAGGGAACATTGAATGCACCAGTAAGTCGATTTTGCTTACCACCCCAGAAGGGAGAAGGATCAAGTATGTATCCCAGCATGTGCCGAAGAGGAAACAAGTAAAATCCTTATCAGGAGTTGTACAGGAGGAAGTACCAGTGGTGAAGGATTCCCCTGATGTATATCCAGAGGAGTTGCCAGGCATGCCACCAGATAGAGACATTGAGCTTTTGATTGAGCTTTTGCCAGGCACAGGGCCAATATCTAAGAGACCATACAGGATGCCCGCAAAAGATTTGGAGGAAATTAAGAAGCAGATTAAGGAGTTACTGGATAAAGGCTATGTTCGCCCAAGTTCTTCACCTTGGGGATCGCCAGTACTTCTAGTCGAGAAGAAGGATGGATCATTAAGGATGGTTGTTGATTATCGAGGATTGAATGAAGTGACCATTAAGAACAAGTACCCGTTGCCGATGATCAATGATTTGTTTGACAGTTTGCAAGGAGCTAAGGTATTTTCCAAGATCGATCTGCGATCAGGATACCACCAGTTGAAGATTCAAGAGTAGGATATACCTAAAAGGGCTTTTACCACTAGGTACGGGTTGTATGAGTAATACCGTTATGTCATTTGGCCTGACTAACTTACCTGCATATTTCATGAACATGATGAATAACGTGTTTATGGAGTTTTTGGATAAGTTCGTCATGGTGTTCATTGATGATATTTTGGTCTAGTCAAAGAATGAAGAAGAGCATAAGGAGCATTTGCCTTTGGTACTAGAGAAGCTTAGAGAACATCAGTTATATGCCAAATTCAGCAAATGCGAGTTTTGGTTGAAGGAAGTTGGATTCCTCAGACATGTTATATCCGGAGAAGGAATAGCAGTAGACCCCACCAAAGTTTTCACTGTGACAAACTGGGAAGCACCAACAACAGTTGGAGTGATCCAGAGTTATATTGGACTTGCGGGATATTACCGGAGGTTCATTGAGAATTTTTCGAAGATTGCGAAGCCCATGACGGAGTTTTTGAAGAAAGATACCAAGTTCAGATGGACTGAGGAATGTGAAGCTAGTTTCCAGGAGCTGAAGAAACGTTTGGTTACATCACCCGTGTTGATTCTGGCAGATCAGCGCAAGGATTATGAGGTGTATTGTGACGCTTCTCGTCAAGGACTTGGAGCAGTGCTTATGCAGGAGGGAAGAGTTGTTTCGTATGCCTCACGACAGCTTAAGCCCCATGAGTTGAATTATGCTACCCACGATTTGGAGTTAGCAGCCATAGTGCATGCATTGAAGACCTGGAGACATTTTCTTATCGGAAATCATTGTGAGGTGTACACGGATCACAAGAGTTTGAAGTACATTTTCACAGAGTTAAATATCAGGCAAAGGAGATGGTTGGAACTCATCAAATATTATGATATGAGATTGCATTATCACCCCGGAAAGGCTAACATAGTAGCCGATGCGTTGAGCCGCAAGAGCCATGTCAACACACTCTTGACCGGAGAGTTACCAAAGGAGTTAGCCGAGGATCTTCGTGAGCTATGTTTGGAGATAGTCCTGAGAGGCTATGTTGCAGCATTGGAGATTCAGTCTACTTTGATGGATAAGATCAGAGAAGCTCAGAAGACAGACAAAGAGATTGCCTCTATAAAGGAGAAGATGAGCAAAGGAAAGGCAAAGGGATTTCGTGAGGATGAGCACGATACCTTATGGTTTGAAGACCGCGTTTATGTGCCTAATGATCCGGATATCAGGAAGTTGATTCTGCAAGAGGCCCATGATTCGCCATATTCGATTCACCTAGGAAATACCAAGATGTACCTGGATTTGAAAGACACTTTCTGGTGGACCGGAATGAAGAAGGATATTTCATAGTACGTAGCAGTTTGTGATGTATGTCAGAGAGTGAAGGCAGAGCATCAGAAGCCAGCAGGATTGCGACAACCATTGTCGATACCCGAATGGAAGTGGGATAAACTAGGCATGGATTTTATCACGGGATTGCCCAGGACTTGCTCAGGCTATGACTCGATTTGGGTTGTAGTCGATGGATTGACGAAGGTAGCACATTTCATCCCAGTAAAGACCACTTACACCAGTGCTAAGTTGGCCAAGATATACATGACTAGGATCATATGTCCCCATGGAGTTCTGAGGAGCATTGTATTAGATAGAGGAACCCAGATTACCTCAAAGTTCTGGAATTAGTTGCACGGAACTTTGGATACTAGGCTTTGATACTAGAGTTCAGTACAGCCTTTGATCCGCAGACAGATGGATAGACCGAGAGAGACAATCAGATTTTGGAGGACATGTTGGGAGCTTGTGCGCTAGATTATGGATCTAGTTGGGACGAGAATTTGCCTTATGCCGAGTTCTCTTACAACAACAGTTATCAATCTAGTTTGAAGATGGCCCCTTTCGAAGCCTTGTACGGAAGGAGGTGTAGGATCCCATTGTTGTGGGATGAAGTTGGGATCGCCAATTGTTTGGACCAGATTTGATTAAGGAATCTGAACAGAAGGTGAAGTTGATTCGCGATAGGCTCAAGGCAGCCCAGTCCAGGCAGAAGAGCTATGCAGATTCAAAACGCAAGGAGACAGCTTACGAAGTCGGAGACAGAGTTTATCTTCGTGTGTCCCCACTTCGAGGAGTTAATTTCTTTGGAGTTAAGGGAAAGTTAGCGCCACGTTTTGTGGGATCATAAAAGATTTTGGAGCGTATGGGAGAAGTTGCTTACAAGTTGGAATTGCCTGAAGGACTATCAGGAGTTCATGACGTGTTCCACGTATCCCAGTTGAAGAAGTGCCACGCAGAAATGGCTGATACACCAGTGAGAGATACAGTGCCGCTGGAAGCGATTCAGTTGGACAGTGATTTGACCTATGAGGAGAAACCAGTCAAGATTCTTGAATATGCAAGCCGAGTCACCCGCAGCAGGGTTATCAAGTTTTGCAAGGTTCAGTGGAGCCACTGATGAAGCTATGTGCCTAGGGTAGGGCCATGGACCTGTCCAAACTACCCTCTCCAAGGACATCTCTAGAAGAAACCGCCTTTCAATCGACTTAGAAGTGTTCCACTTGACGGACTCGAAGACACTCGACCATGAAGCCAACCACTCGACAGCCAGGAGATCAAAAGTCGCTCTGCACACAATCGGTCAGTCATTAAGTAGCCTTTATGGTCATCATAGCACTTTATTTGTGGCGTTACCAGTAAAGCCCGATCTTAATGTACCTTAAACCCTACATAACTGAGGGCCGGAGGGGTCTGGCGAACTCTATATAAGCCACCCCCTCCTCAGTGTAAAGGGTTCGCACCCCTGTAACTCATACACACATAATCCAGTCAACCGCCTCCGGGCTCCAAGACGTAGGGCTGTTACTTCCTCCGAGAAGGGCCTGAACTCGTAAATCTCTTGCATATACAACTACTCCATAGTTAGGATCTTGCCTCTCCATTCCTACCCCCCCACACTACTGTCAGACTTCGAACCACGACAGTTGGCGCCCACCGTGGGGCAGGTGTCTTAGCGACTTATCGGAGAAGTTGTGATTCTTCCGAGCTCCTTCATCATGGTTTTAGGCAGAGCTCTGGTTGAGGGCCGCGAGGTCCATCTTGGAGCGCTCATGTTCACCGCCGACGACTCCGCTTGGATTCAGGAAGCTCCGCTCGACATCGAAGCGCTCCCTGTCCGCGGGGTGATGCACTCTCGCGCGTGCATCCGCGGCGTCCTCCTGCGGCAACCGTCGACCCAGTATCGGTCGGCTCCTGTATCGTCCTCCCTCCCTGTTTCCCGCCGGCGCAAGCGATCCGGTCGGTCGAGGCTTCAACGGTGGGTGAGGCAGGCGGTGGCTCGCCAGTCGGCCACCCCCCAAGTCACGGCGATCGAGCCCGACGAATCTCTCTACGGTCTGTTCAACCTGTCGACTGGCTCCACAGAGACTGCATCCGAGTGTGACAGCAGTGATCCAGCGGTGGAGGTTCTGATGGTCGATGGACCATGGAGGCGACGGCGGAGGCGATCCGTCGCATGCCCATGAAGAGTATCTCCCCGAGCCCCTCACTTCGCTGCAGAGGGAACAACTTCGCCGCCGGAACATGGATGCGCTACACACTCCTATCGTTGGAGAAACCCCCGAGGCTCGTGGCTTAGAGGACGCGCGCTTGGCCAACTTGGCTAAGCGCACTCGACTGGAGAACCTCTAGCGAGCACTCGACGAGCATGCGCGGCAAAGGGTTCCAGAATCCAGTCGACGTCAACTCTTTCCACCACCGACTCAGGTATATTGAACTCCCACTCAGAATTTAGCAGCTGCAGCCTGTATAGCAGAGTCGATTCAGCCTTCCCAGTCAGAGGCTGGCAGAGGCTTGTTACAGATCAGAGCATTACTCCGGGCAGCAGGAGATCAAAATTCAGCTGTATCGCAGTCGGGGAATAGGATTCACAGCAGATCCATCGCTGCAAATATAGTCCAGTCAGCCCATAGCCCAAGATCGCCCCCGAGGCGTGAGGGACGTGGAGACCGGCATGATCAGTACAAGAACCGTGAGCAGTATGATCACCGACTCGATCGTGATGATCGACGTCGAGTGCCCACCCCTCCCCAAGGAGTGGATCGTATGCGCCTCAACAGCAGGATGAGAGACGCCATCACAGTGTTGGGCGAAGGATTCCAGTCGACCCCAGAGAACCAGGCTTTGATGCGAGATCCATTATCGTTCAAGGTTTGGTCGATAGGAACAGAGCTCACCGAGAAGGTGATGACAGACATGTACCCACCAGTAGCAGAGTACACGTCTCAGGACCAGAGTGTTTCAGCAGAGCCATCAGGGCCGCGGTGATTCCTCCCAACTTCTGGTTGGCGACTGGAGTCAGTAAGTTCATTGGTGAGTCCAAGCCTGATACTTGGCTTGAAGACTACCGAGTGGCTGTTCAGATTGGCGGCGGCAACGATGAAGTGGCCATGAAACACCTACCTCTTATGTTGGAGGGCTCGGCCAGAGCATGGTTGAATCAGTTAGCACCCAACAGCATTTACACTTGGGAAGATCTTGCTCGAGTGTTTGTCAGAACATTTGAAGGAACTTGCAAGCGACCAGCAGGGTTAACAGAGCTGCAATCTTGCGTGTAGAAGTCGAATGAAACTTTGAGGGATTACATCCAGAGATGGATCACGTTGCATCACACGGTAGAGAATGTATCTGATCACCAGGCAGTCTGGGCCTTCAAGGAAGGAGTTAAGTACAGAGAGCTAAACCTAAAATTCGGTCGAATCGGAGACATGTCTCTGAGTCGAATGATGGATATTGCCACCAAGTATGCCAATGGTGAAGAAGAGGATCGGCTCCGGAGTGGCAAGCACAAGTCAGTCGCCCACGATACCGGAGGAGGGAACTCCACTTGGAAGCAGAAGCGGAAAGTCGAGCCAGCTACTCCTGGAGAAGCCTTGGCCGTGACTCAAGGAAAGTTTAAAGGGAAGCCCAAAGGGTCTTGGAACCCTAAGAAGGTGAAGGACAAGGAAGGGAATGACGTGATGGATTTGTCATGCCACATCCACACGAAGAAAGATGAGGAGGGTAAACTCATTTACCCAAAACATACCACTCGACAGTGTCGGCTCTTGATCCAACAATTCCAGGGGAAACAGCCCAAACATAAGGAAAAGGAGTCGGACAAAGTTGAGGACAAAGAAGATAGTGATGATGGATATACCAGGTCAATTCCACCCTGATGATTTTTGCTGATGTTGCAAGCAAAAGTCGATTGAAAGTTATCAACCGAGAAGTGAATATGGTTGCTCCGGCGACACCCAGTTATCTGAAATGGTCTCAGACTACCATCACATTTGACCAGTCCGACCAACCGACACACATAGCCAGCCCTGGGAGGCAAGCTTTGGTGGTCGACCCAGTCGTCGAAGGCACTCGACTGACTAAAGTTTTGATGGATGGTGGCAGTGGCCTGAATATACTATATGCAGAGACGTTGAAAGGGATGGGTATTCCGATGTCCAGACTCAGTACCAGCAACATGAGTTTCCATGGAGTCATTCCTGGAAAGAAGGCTGAGTCACTCAGCCAAATTGCTCTTGATGTGGTTTTCGGTGATTCCAAAAATTACCGCAAAGAAAAGTTGACGTTTGAAGTTGTGGATTTCCAGAGAACTTATCACGCTATTTTGGGCAGGCCAGCTTATGCATGTTTCATGGCTCGACCATGTTATGTGTACCTCAAATTGAAGATGCCTGGTCCCAAAGGTGTGATCACTATTACTGGCAATCGGAAGAAGCCGGAAGAGTGCTTTCAGAAAGGCTCAAATATCGCCGATGCTCAGATGGCAGTGGTAGAGCTGCAGGAATACCAGAAAACTGCAGACCCGAGTGATTTGTTGCGAGCCAAGAAGCCCGCTACGGAATCAGCGTTTCAGTTATCCGGTGAGACAAAACCGATTCACATTCACCCGACCAACCCTAGTGCTGCTCCGACTCATATCTCTAGAACACTCGACTACAAATAGGAAGAAGCGCTCATCCAGTTCCTCCGTTAGAACTGGGACATCTTCGCATGGAAGCCTTCTGACATGCCAGGTGTTCCCAGGGGGCAGGCTGAGCATCGTCTACGAGTCGACTCAAAAGTGTAACCCGTCAAAGAACATCTTCGACGGTCCGCCGTCCAGAAAAGAAAGGCCATTGGCGAGGAGGTGGCTCGGCTCTTAGCAGCGGAGTTTATCCGAGAGATTTATCACTCCAAGTGGCTCGCCAATGTTGTCATGGTCCCCAAGAAGGACAAGTCACTTCGCATGTGCATCGACTTCAAACATATCAATTGGGCCTGCCCGAAAGATCATTTTCCTCTCCCCCACATCGACCAAATAGTCGACTCGACTGCGGGATGTGAGCGCCTGTCTTTTTTAGACGCCTATTCTAGTTACCATCAGATCCATCTGTATGGACCCGATGAGATCAAAACAGCTTTCGTCACTCCATTCGGGTGCTTCTGTTATGTCATCATGCCATTCGACTTCAAGAATGCCGAAGCCACATTCATGAGGATGATTCAGAAGTGTTTGCTCACTCAAATCAGTCGGAATGTGGAAGCATACATGGATGATATTGTGGTCAAGTCACGGAAAGGTTCCGACCTACTGACTGACCTTGATGAGACATTTCCCAACCTCAGGAGGTATGATATCAAGCTTAATCCATCAAAGTGCACATTCGGAGTTCCTGGCGAAAAGTTACTCGGTTTTCTCATTTTCGAACGAGGAATCGACGCCAATCCAGAAAAAGTTGGTACTATACTCCGAATGAAACGTCCTGTGCGTGTGCACGATGTCCATAAGCTTACTGGTTGCTCGGCCGCTTTAAGTCGATTCATCTCTCGTCTCGGTGAAAAGGCATTGCCTCTTTACCGACTGATGAAGAAGTCAGACAAGTTCAAGTGGACTCCTGAAGCTGATGCAGCGTTTGCAGAGCTAAAAGCCCTGCTCTCCACCCAGCCGGTGCTTGCTGCCCTGATCAGCAAAGAGCCCTTGCTGCTTTAGATGGCAGCCACGGGACAAGTCGTCAGTACAGTACTTACGGTCGAGCGGGAAAAAGTAGGAAAAGCCTTTAAAGTTCAGCGCCCAGTATATTATGTTTCTGAAGTTTTGATCCCATCAAAGCAAAGGTACCCTCATTATCAGAAGCTTGTATATGGGATTTATATGACCACGAAGAAGGTTGCTCATTACTTCTCTGACCATTCCATTATAGTCGTCAACGACGCTCCATCGCCAGAGATTCTGCACAACAGAGATGCAACTGGTCGAGTGGAAAAATGGGCAATTGAACTCCTTCCCCTAGATATCAAGTTTGAGGTAAAGAAAGCCATCAAGTCCCAAGCAATAGCAGAATTCATCACCGAGTGGATTGAACAGCAACTGCCGACTCAAGTTCACTCGGAGCACTGGACCATGTTCTTTGATGGATCTAAGATGCTGAATGGTTCTGGTGATGGGGTAGTGTTGGTGTCCCCCCGAGGAGATAAGCTCAGATATGTGCTCCAGATTCACTTTGATTCCTCCAATAGCGAAGCAGAATACGAAGCACTTTTGTATGGGTTGCGTATGGCCATTTCACTCGGTGTCCGTCGCCTCAAGGTCTATGGCGACTCAGATTTGGTGGTTAACCAAGTGATGAAGGAGTGGGACGTCAGAAGTCCGGCCATGACTGGTTACTGCAATGCAGTGAGAAAGCTAGAGAAGAAATTCGAGGGGTTAGAGCTTCATCATATACCCCGACTGAAAAATCAAGTGGCTGATGATTTGGCAAAAATAGGTTCCAAGAGAGAAGCCATTCCCAGTAATTTGTTTTTGGAACACATCCACACACCATCAGTTCAAGAGGATCCTTTCACCGAAGAAGCCCCGCAGCCAAAAAGTGTCACGGATCCGACTGAAGTTGAGGTCCTAGCTGTGGTCGACCTGATCATGGAAGTTTTGGTCATCACTCCCGACTGGACAGTGCCGTACATCGCGTATATCCTAAGGAAAGAGCTCCCAGAGAATGAAGAAGAGGCTCGACAGATCGTCCGTCGATCCAAGGCCTTTACTGTGATAAAGGGACAGTTGTATAGGGAAAGCACAACTGGAGTCAGTCAGAAATGTATAACACCAGAAGAAGGTAAGATAATTCTTGACGATATCCACTTGGGGACCTGTGGTCATCATGCATCCTCTTGGACCATTGTGGCTAAAGCATACCGAGCGGGGTTTTACTGGCCAAGAGGAAATGAAATGACGAAGGAGATAGTTGACAAGTGTGAAGGATGCCAGTTCTATTCCAATATGTCACACAAACCCGTCTTAGCCTTGAAGACCATTCCATTCGTCTGGCCCTTCGCCGTTTGGGGATTGGATATGGTTGGACCACTGAGAACGGGCAGGAGCGGCTTCACCCATGTACTGGTGGCAGTCGACAAGTTCACTAAGTGGATTGAAGCCGAGCCTATCAAGAATCTTGATACCTGCACTGCTATCAGCTTCATCAGAGAGTTGATATTCAGATATGGAGTTCCGCACAGGATTATCACTGATAATGGGTCAAACTTCAATTCTGGCATATTCAGAGCCTTTTGCGCTTCTCAAGGCACGCGAGTTGACTACGCTTCCGTCGCTCACCCCAAGTCGAATGGACAAGCAGAAAGAGCAAACTGCCTAATTCTCAAAGGACTGAAATCTCGGTTGATGCGTGATCTCAAACACGCAGCAGGCATGTGGGTCGACGAACTTCCATCAGTTCTTTGGGGATTGAGGACTACTCCTAATCAGTCAACTGGGCAAACTCCATTCTTTCTGGTCTATGGAGCTGAAGCAGTTCTGCCAAGTGACCTGCTTCACAATGCACCTCGAGTCGAGCTCTACTCTGAAGATGAAGCAGAACAAGCCCGGCAGGACGCAGTCGACCTTCTAGAAGAAGAAAGAGAGATGGCCATGATCCGATCGACTATCTATCAGCAGGACTTGCATCGATTCCATGCCAGAAACGTGAAGAGTCGAGCCTTCCAAGAAGGAGACTTGGTCCTCCGAGTGGATCAACAGAAGCCACACAAACTCGCCCCTACTTGGGAAGGCCCCTTCATCGTCACCAAAGTTCTCCACAATGGAGCGTACCATCTTTACAATGTCGATCGCCAGATTGATGAGCCACGAACTTGGAATGCGGAGCTGCTCCGCCCCTTTTATACTTAAGTACTCACTCGGATGGAATGTAATAAAAAGTACCTCTGTAGTTTGTTTATCAAAGACAAGAATGTTATAATTTTCCCAGTGATTGTTGTTGCTTTTGTTTACGTGAGAAATCCCCCAGTGGGTGGCTTAGCTACGAATCCGTTTCACCTAAGTTTGTAAAAAAATTCCTACCGAGTGACGAGCAAGCCTCTCACTCGGGGGCTTAGCTGCGAATCCGTTTCCCCTAAGTATTGGAAAATCCTACCGAGTGACGATCAAGCCTCTCACTCGGAGGCTTAGCTGCAGTCCAGTACTCGCCTAAGTATTTAAAAATCCTACCGAGTGGAGAGCAAACCTCCCACTCGGGGGCTTAGCTGCACTCCAGTACTCGCCTAAGTATTTGAAAATCCTATCGATTGGAGAGCAACCCTCCCACTCGGGGGCTTAGCTGCAGTCCAGTACTCGCCTAAGTATTTCAAAATCCTACCGAGTGAAGAGCAACCCACCCACTCGGGGGCTTAGCTGCAGTCCAGTACTCGCCTAAGTATTTGAAAATCCTACCGAGTGGAGAGCAACCCTCCCACTCGGGGGCTTATCAGCAGTCCAGTACTCGCCTAAGTATTTAAAAATCCTACCGAGTGGAGAGAAAACCTCCCACTCGGGGGCTTAGCTACAGTCCAGTACTCGCCTAAGTATTTGAAAATCCTACCGAGTGGAGAGCAAACCTCCCACTCGGGGGCTTAGCTACAGTGCAGTACTCGCCTAAGTATTTAAAAATCCTACCGAGTGGAGAACAACCCTCCCACTCGGAGGCTTAGCTGCAGTCCAGTACTTGCCTAAGTATTTAAAAATCCTACTGAGTGGAGAGCAACCCTCCCACTCGGAGGCTTAGTTGCAATCCAAGTACTCACCTAAGTATGAAATCCATTCCGATCTGCAAGGACGACGAGGTGCAGGTCGACTGCCGCCTTCTCCTTCGGAGCTACGCCACAAATACAACGTGCGCTCCATTTCGATCCGCAAGGACGACAAGGTGCAGGTCGACTGCTACCTTCTCCTTCGGAGCTACGCCACAAATACAACATGCGCTCTGCAAGGACGATGAGGTGCAGGTCAACTGCTGCCTTCTCCTTAAGAGCTACGCCACAAATACAACGTGCGCTCCATCCTGATCCGCAAGGACGTAGGTCGACTGCAATCTGTGCTCCATCCTTACCTGCAAGAGCGATGAAGTGCAGGTCGACTGGATTTTCCACTTCAAAGTTGCATCTCAAGCACTAAAGTGTATTCTGAGTGAAGAACACAGTTCGCTCGAAGGCAAATGCAAGCATATTCAACGATAAGCCAAGTTCAGATAACATCCTACGGATTCAGAAGTGCTCAGGCATCAAGCCTGTAAAAGTTTATCGGTTACAAAACCACTCGGCATTCTGAGGCAAATTTAAGGCGAAGCATAGAAGATTTTCTTACTCCTCAGGTGGAGGACTGGAGGGCGCGACAACCTGGTCCAAGTCAATTCCGTCAGCAATCCGAGTGGCAGCAGCAATGAAGGTCTCCATGAAAGATTGGAAGTCGTGCTTCTTGGTATTGGCAACTTTGATGGACGCTAGCTTTTCCTCTCGCGCATCCTTGCAGTGAACACGGACCACGAACAGGGCAACGTTAGCGCCGCACCTGGCAGAAGACTTCTTCCATTTTTGCACTCGACCTGGAACTTCATTCAGTCAAGTCATTAGAGACTCGAGGTCATTTTGAAGCGTCGCTCCTGGCCAGAGTGTCGTGTCGATTCGCGACGCCGCAACCTTCAGTCGAGCAAGGTAGTCAACTACACCAGCAACACGAGACTCCAGTCGGAGCACGCTCATAGCAGTTTCATCCTTCACAGGAGAGTTAATGGGGTCCAAGCTTGTCTCCACTCAACTGGTCTCCTCCTCGAAGTTTTGGTAGAATTCCGTAAACACAATTCAAAGATAAACCAGCAGTTCTACGATAAGTCGATGATAACAAGTCAGTCGGGTAGGAGAGATTACCCTCAAGCATGATGAATAACTTCTTGGCGATCCCTCCCAGATAACCCTCCAGATCGTTCCTCTTCCCCACAAGTTCACTAGCCTTGTCATTCAGAGCTATCTTATCATTCTTCAGACGGTTGACCTCCTTGTTGGCTGCGTCGAGAGCAGCTTTCCGATTGGCGTTCTCCTCTTCAAGTTTACCGACTGAAGCCAGTTTTTCTTCCGCAAGCTTCGTTTTGTCCAAAGCCGCCTTCTGCGCCTCGGCAAGATCATGGTCCTTCTTATTCAGATCCTCCTTCATTTTATCTGCAAAATGACAATGAGATCAGAATCAGGAATGGGCAGAAAGATAAAGACAATCGTCAAGTTCTCACCAGCCATACCTTTTGCTTCGTCTTTCGCATTCTGAAAGTTCTCCTGAACAAGCTTCAAGTCAAGGTCGAGCTGGATCTGTTTGTTTTCCAATTCAGTATAGCGAGCCACAAGCTCGCAAGATTTCTGCGAAGGGTCAGTTGACAGACATCAAAGATAGGTTGCTTCCGAGTGACTAAGAGAAAAATCGTAACATTTCTAAGACTACAGCCGAATCAAAATATTCAATAGTAGTCTCGGGGACTACACCCAGTGGGTACACTCAACGTGCCCCCACTAGTTCTACCGACTTGGTCCGATCAGTCGACCGAAAGAGACAAAGAGGTTATGATCCTAAACCATAGTTAACTGCCAGCAGTCAGCCATGGTCTGATCATGATCTACCAAAAAAACACAGGTTCCTCAGACCTTAGTCGACTGCCAGCAATCGACCATGGTCTCGAAGACCACACCTAGTGGGTGCACTCAGCATACCCCCACTGGTTCCAAGATTCCATTCGACATGGTCCGACCAGACCGAGTGAAGAAGTTAGAGTGAAGAAATTCAAAATACAAATACTACAGTCGACTGCCAGCAGTCCACAATAGTCTCGGGGACTACACCCAGTGGGTGCACCCAGCGTGCCCCCACCAATCCAAAAATTCAATCAACACACCCAGTGGGTGTACAGATACAAAGATCTTCGGTAAGAAAGTCTTCAGATAGCATATCCTAACAAAATAAGCGGTGACCAACTAACCTGGACGTTGCTCTGAAGGGCTGAGCTAGCATCATAGGCCGCTTGGCTGGCTTCCCGGACCGCCTTCACCTGCTCCATCATGATCCCCGCCTGGCGTATAGCCTCCTTAGCAGCACCCACTTGGTCCTCTGGGATGTGGCGTGTGGCCAAAAGGGAGGGCGGGTCAGCAGTCGACGATGAAGTCCGAACACTCGTCAGCGGCATAGCGAAGGACACGGAATTCCGAGTGATATTGCCACCCTCTTGAACCGATGTCTTAGGCACTGATGCAATCTGAGTAGTCTTGCCAGCCGGCGCCTTTCTATTCCTCCTCGGCCTCGGTGGCGCCTCGTCGTCATCATCAGGGAGATCAATGACATGAGGAGGAGCTACAGGAAAAATCCAAAGTTAAAAACGAAAATCCACTCGACCAAAAGTGAAACTAAAGAAATCGTACCAAGGTTGGAGGTGACAGCGTCTTCCATTTCCTGGTCTTCGTTCCTGGTGGAGGTCTCGGAGGTAGCAGCACTGCAGATTTCAGAAACCAGACGGTTAGTCAATGAGTTGACCAAGAGCCTGTCCATGCTAAACGAGAAAACGCAAGTTCTGCTGTTACCCGGAAATGGTGGGAATGGTCATTCTCATCTTGGGCAAGGACTTTGGCGGCTTTGATGACGACGCCCGCGGATGCTTCGGCGCTTTTTTAGTCGGCGCTGGAGAAGCCGTCTGAGGGCGTTTTGAAGACTGCCCAACAGGCGCAGCCGCTTTGCCATGCTCGATCGCGGGGTCATGGGTAAGCTTGGATCGCCTTTCCGTGCGAGGAGGATCGACTTCCTCCTCCTCCTCTCCACTGGAGCCGTCGTCATCCTCTTCCCCCTCACCATCAGATTGCCACTCCTCCTCACTTTCACGTCCGCTCGCCTCCTCCTCCTTGGTCTGTTCTTGCGCCCCGTTGGGCATCGAGTACATCTCAGTAATGGTCTAGAAGACAACAAACAAGACAAAAGTCAGTCGATTGATTTTAAGCAAACAGAATGAAGAAAGCAAGGCCATAGTCAGAGCTGCAGAATTGGACCTGATCTACTTCATACGATTGGTCGAGTGGAGGAATCCTCCTGGCTCCTCGGGGGTTGTCTTTGTTCCCTGTGATACTTGACAACCACCCCTCCAACGTAGCCTCGTCGACCTCCTCCGGGTGAATCCGAGTGGTGTCATCGAGACCCGAATACATCCACATCGGATGGTCACGAGCTTGGAGCGGTTGGATACGTCTCCGGAGGAAGACCTCTAGTAAATCCATACCAGTCACCCCGTCGCGGACAAGATAAACCACTCGACCAACCAACACTTTGACTTGTGCCTTCTCTTCTGGTGTCACTTTCAGAGAGGAAGGTTTTTTTGCTCGGTTCAGGGAGAAAGGGGGAAGACCCGTGCCTGTCCTGGGGTCGGCTGGTCTCTGCAGTAGAACCAGGTCGACTGCCACCCGTGGACTGAGTCAGGAAGAGTTATAGCTGGAAAAGAACTTTTGCTTCTCATCTGGATCCCAAGACCCCTGCACATCTGAATCACTTGCGTCTTATCGTCACTCGACTTGGCTTTCTTAACCGACTGAGAACGACAAGTGAAAATGTGCTTGAAGAGGCCCCAATGAGGACGGCAACCCAAGAAATTCTTGCACAAAGACACGAAGGCAGCAAGATACACGATGGAATTTGGAGTAAAGTGATGGAGTTGCGCTCCGAAAAAGTTCAAGAAACTCCGGAAAAAAGGATGAGGGGGCAGGGAGAATCCACGGTCGACGTGAGTGGCGATAAGGACACACTCACCCTCGAGAGGCTGCGGCTCGATCTTGTTCCCTGGGAGGCGCGCAGATTCGTGAGGAATGAATTCCCCCTCGACCAGGTCATCAATGTCTTCCAGACGAATCGCCGAGGGCATCCAATCGCCCTGGATCCAGCCCCGCGACAAGGCAGACCTCGAGGAAGATCCGCCCCGGCCGGACTTCTTCGCCTTCGCATGCGCTGTCGCCTTCTACGCACGCTCCAGGGCCGCCGTCTTTTCCTTCACCATCACCGCAGACGAAGCTCGAACGGACCGACGGCACCGGGACGAGAGCAGAGGTGGCGGAGGAATTCGAGAAGAAAGAGGAAAAATGAAGGCGCACTGTTCAAAAGCCCTCGGCCAGCGGCTTATATGGAGTTGCTTCCGAGTGACTGACCTGTAGGCCCAGACGATCCTGTCAAATACCGCAACAGTCGCGCGCGTGATACGTCGCGAAAAAGGTGGCGCAGAGATCGAGGCGTCTCCGCCCTATCCCGTCCGATTACTGCGGCCTCCTCCGCCCCGCGCGCTTCCCAATATTCGAATCCCGCAAAACCAGAACAACTTATCAGACGGAGGATCTCCTCCACACCGTCACTCGGAGCTTTTCAAGTAAATAAATTCACTCGACTAAAACCAAGAATGGATCAAGGCGACCGAAAAAGAAGTTGGTGTCGTTACTTAAGTTCATGGATCCAGAACAAAATACACTCATAGCACGAAAAATGGATCGGAAGAGTTCTCAATTCCTTCCCCACTCAAACCTCCATCCATTTGGGGGCTAATGATGAAGCTATGTACCTAGGATAGGGTCATGGTCGTGTCCAAACTACCCTCTCCAAGGACATCTCTAGAAGAAACCACCTTTCAATCGACTCAGAAGTGTTCCAGTCGACGGACTCGAAGACACTCGACCATGAAGCCAACCACTCGACAGCAAGGAGATCAAAAGTCGCTCTGCACACAATCGGCCGGTCATTAAGTAGCCTTTATGGTCATCATAGCACTTTATTTGTGGCGTTACCAGTAACGCCCGATCTTAATGTACCTTAAACCCTACATAACTGAGGGCCGGAGGGGTCTGGCGAACTCTATATAAGCCATCCCCCTCCTCAGTGTAAAGGGTTCGCACCCCTGTAACTCATACACACATAATCCACTCGACCGCCTCCGGGCTCCGAGACGTAGGGCTGTTACTTCCTCCGAGAAGGACCTGAACTCGTAAATCTCTTGCGTATACAACTACCGCATAGCT